>NC_091328.1:9068552-9186052 GCF_038502225.1 Cherax quadricarinatus | reverse complement strand
AGCCTTTGCCTGGCCTGCGTGTCTGAAACGATAGAGGTTCTATCATTTCGTGGATTGATCTCCCTTCCCGGTACATCCCGGAGGGTGGTACCGTATTGTCACCGAGCAAGGCTGGGTAACCATAATGGGCTTAGTGGGACTCTCTGGTTGTGTGCTAAGGCGGATACATAAACAGACTTGGTGCATGTATTATTGTATGTGCTTCTCCTTAACACAATTCTTTATCCTTACTGGGTAGACTCGCCCTGCTTGTTGTTGTCTGAGGTAGCTTAGTTTATTAGGTTTATAGTTTATTAACTAACATAAGAATTAAAGTACTGCACATGCTGAATGAATACATGCTGAGAGATACACCCTTTGATAATACAGTGTTGCTCTCAACGTATGAGGATAAGACACAATATGCAATCTATGGAAATTACTGAGTAGACTTTATCAGTCCATCGGTATACTTTACCATTGATATTCACTCTCATTGCATGCACATTCAGAGAGGAGAGAGAGAGAGAGAGAGAGAGAGAGAGAGAGAGAGAGAGAGAGAGAGAGATTGCTCAGATTATATAGAAAGTGTCATTATTTGAGGTATCATCACTGGTGTCGTGTTCCTGCTCGTTCTGACCTCCATCACCTTACCTTTTTTTCTCCACCTGCTAATGGCCATCTTCCTTTTGTAGTGAAGATGAAGCCAGTTTAATGCCTCTCGCTTAATTATACGAAGGTCGGATGACTTTCAAGATGCATCAACATCAAGGAGGGAAACCAGTGAGTTGAACTTATAATTCAAGGCGATAAACAACACATCTTTAAGACAAAAGAAGGGCTCAGACACATCCTCTGAAGAATGCTACACCCGATTCTTTGGTATCCAGCGCCTCAGCGTGGCCATCCAGAGGGAAAGTGCATGCTGCGTACTTGGCTCGCATCCAGCTTCAGAAGGACCTGGAGGAGATTCATGATCTTTGACATATTGTACCAATGTATTCATATTTGTGCTTTCTCTCACCTCGGAGAGGTGAAGAGTCTTCTAGGAAGAGTCCAGAAACCCTTCGTAGAATCCCTGTGAGCACAAGTCTTCTCCTACCACCCAATATATATATATATATATATATATATATATATATATATATATATATATATATATATATATATATATATATATATATATATATATATATATATATATATATATATGCAAAACAACCACTCTGAAAGAATAGAGAAATTCCAAGCGCTTTCGTGACTACTCACATTATCAGTTCCTTGATAATGTGAGTAGTCACGAAAGCGCTTGGAATTTCTCTATTCTTTCAGAGTGGTTGTTTTGCATATTCTGAAATCACCTGTTTACTGTGATCTTATTGCATATATATATATATATATATATATATATATATATATATATATATATATATATATATATATATATATATATATATATATATATATATAATATATATATATAATATATATATATATATAATATATATATATAATATATATATATATATATATATATATATATATATATATATATATATATATATATATATATATATATATATATATATATACCCCTCGGCGCACGGTATACACCATGAGAGATACAAACCCTTGTGTATATATCTGGTGTGTATTGACTTAAGTTGGAGTTTACCAGTGCTCAAACTACAGTACTAAGTTTTGTTGTTATTGAGGCGAGTGATGATTGTGTTAGTGTTAATTATGGTGTTAGTGATGGTAGTGGTATTAGTGCTAGTAATAATGTTAAGAGTTATGGTGTGTTAGTAGTGTCATGGTGTTAGTGATATGACAGAGTCTTTTCATTAGTGTTAGAGTGAGGTACTGGTTTTAAAGATGGTATTAGTGACAGAATAATTATATTAGTGCAGGTGTTAATTGTTAGTGATAATTATGATATATATGTCAGGATGAAGGTGTCAGTGATAGTGTCAGAGGTTAAAAAAAGAAGAAGGCTGTCGTATCAAAAAAAAAAAATGAAAGTAAAGAATATCAAAGGGGCCAATACGATGCCTTGAGGAACACCAACACTTAGTGACGTTACAGGTGCAATAACGTTGATTACGTTAAAGACGCACAAACAAACACTCGGTATTATAAACCAGATTTTTCAACAAAGTTGCTTATAATCACATTTTAGTGTCTATAAGATAAGTAATTTTACGAGGATGATTATATTATGTAAAGTGTTGAAAGCTTTATAGGAGTGAATATGATGTTTAAGAGAGTATTCATTTTTATAGTCCTGTGGAGTATAGCAGTTTAAACATACTACTATCATTTGCGCTCTTCTGAGGTACGAAAAAAAAATATTGATCTATCTTTCAGAGAGTGGATGGTACACGCAACCTCTGTTGAGGTTGCTGGAGATCAGGTGTGGATCTACTATGCAACTAGTGAAGCTTAAGCTTCAGGGCCCCTAATCTCGGAGGGGTCCCAGAAGCCACTTTAGTCCACATTGCTTAAAAATTCTGGGTCTACAGTATGAGAATGGGTTGTGAAGAGCCCCCATAACAGTTCAAACTTCAGGGCTACAAAAATGTAGGTCCGCCACTGTTAGGGACAGGTATAGTTAGGTATGGTTATGAAAAGACTTGAAACTTTAGTTTCTCATTTGCGAAACTTTGTTGCTTCAAAGAGATGAAAAAGGTGGTCTGTGTCTCAACAACTTGGCAAAGAGTTAGTAATAGTTTCTCCAACACACTGACTCATCGAAGCATGCTAAATATTTGTAATTCATTGGTACGGGAGCCGGTTGTGCATTCTCCAGTCTGAGGGCGTAGTTGTAGCACCTGTCTGTTCTCCAGTCTGAGGGCGTAGTTGTAGCACCTGTCTGTTCTCCAGTCTGAGGGCGTAGTTGTAGCACCTGTCTGTTCTCCAGTCTGAGGGCGTAGTTGTAGCACCTGTCTGTTCTCCAGTCTGAGGGCGTAGTTGTAGCACCTGTCTGTTCTCCAGTCTGAGGGCGTAGTTGTAGCACCTGTCTGTTCTCCAGTCTGAGAGCGTAGTTGTAGCACCTGTCTGTTCTCCAGTCTGAGGGCGTAGTTGTAGCACCTGTCTGTTCTCCAGTCTGAGGGCGTAGTTGTAGCACCTGTCTGTTCTCCAGTCTGACGGCGTAGTTGTAGCACCTGTCTGTTCTCCAGTCTGAGGGCGTAGTTGTACCACCTGTCTGTTCTCCAGTCTGAGGGCGTAGTTGTAGCACCTGTCTGTTCTCCAGTCTGAGGGCGTAGTTGTAGCACCTGTCTGTTCTCCAGTCTGAGGGCGTAGTTGTAGCACCTGTCTGTTCTCCAGTCTGAGGGCGTAGTTGTAGCACCTGTCTGTTCTCCAGTCTGAGGGCGTAGTTGTAGCACCTGTCTGTTCTCCAGTCTGAGGGCGTAGTTGTAGCACCTGTCTGTTCTCCAGTCTGAGGGCGTAGTTGTAGCACCTGTCTGTTCTCCAGTCTGAGGGCGTAGTTGTAGCACCTGTCTGTTCTCCAGTCTGAGGGCGTAGTTGTAGCACCTGTCTGTTCTCCAGTCTGAGGGCGTAGTTGTAGCACCTGTCTGTTCTCCAGTCTGAGGGCGTAGTTGTAGCACCTGTCTGTTCTCCAGTCTGAGGGCGTAGTTGTAGCACCTGTCTGTTCTCCAGTCTGAGGGCGTAGTTGTAGCACCTGTCTGTTCTCCAGTCTGAGGGCGTAGTTGTAGCACCTGTCTGTTCTCCAGTCTGAGGGCGTAGTTGTAGCACCTGTCTGTTCTCCAGTCTGAGGGCGTAGTTGTAGCACCTGTCTGTTCTCCAGTCTGAGGGCGTAATTGTAGCACCTGTCTGTTCTCCAGTCTGAGGGCGTAGTTGTAGCACCTGTCTGTTCTCCAGTCTGAGGGCGTAGTTGTAGCACCTGTCTGTTCTCCAGTCTGAGGGCGTAGTTGTAGCACCTGTCTGTTCTCCAGTCTGAGGGCGTAGTTGTAGCACCTGTCTGTTCTCCAGTCTGAGGGCGTAGTTGTACCACCTGTCTGTTCTCCAGTCTGAGGGCGTAGTTGTAGCACCTGTCTGTTCTCCAGTCTGAGGGCGTAGTTGTAGCTGTCTGTTCTCCAGTCTGAGGGCGTAGTTGTAGCACCTGTCTGTTCTCCAGTCTGAGGGCATAGTTGTAGTAGCTGAGGGCCTGTCTGTTCTCCAGTCTGAGGGCGTAGTTGTAGCACCTGTAGTCTGAGGGCGTAGTTGTACACCTGTCTGTTCTCCTGAGTAGTTGTAGCACCTGTCTGTTCTCCAGTCTGAGGGCGTAGTTGTAGCACCTGTCTGTTCTCCAGTCTGAGGGCTAGTCACCTGTCTGTTCTCCAGTCTGAGGGCGTAGTTGTAGCACCTGTCTGTTCTCCAGTCTGAGGGCGTAGTTGTACCACCTGTCTGTTCTCCAGTCTGAGGGCGTAGTTGTACCACCTGTCTGTTCTTCAGTCTGAGGGCGTAGCTGTACCACCTGTCTGTTCTCCATTCTGAGGGCGTAGTTGTACCACCTGTCTGTTCTCCAGTCTGAGGGCGTAGCTGTACCACCTGTCTGTTCTCCAGTCTGAGAGCGTAGTTGTACCACCTGTCTGTTCTCCAGTCTGAGAGCGTAGTTGTACCACCTGTCTGTTTTCCAGTCTGAGAGCGTAGTTGTACCACCTGTCTGTTCTCCAGTCTGAGGGCGTAGCTGTACCACCTGTCTGTTCTCCATTCTGAGGGCGTAGTTGTACCACCTGTCTGTTCTCCAGTCTGAGGGCGTAGCTGTACCACCTGTCTGTTCTCCAGTCTGAGAGCGTAGTTGTACCACCTGTCTGTTCTCCAGTCTGAGGGCGTAGCTGTACCACCTGTCTGTTCTCCAGTCTGAGGGCGTAGCTGTACCACCTGTCTGTTCTCCAGTCTGAGGGCGTAGTTGTACCACCTGTCTGTTCTCCAGTCTGAGGGCGTAGTTGTACCACCTGTCTGTTCTCCAGTCTGAGAGCGTAGTTGTACCACATGTCTGTTTTCCAGTCTGAGGGCGTAGCTGTACCACCTGTCTGTTCTCCAGTCTGAGAGCGTAGTTGTACCACCTGTCTGTTCTCCAGTCTGAGAGCGTAGTTGTACCACCTGTCTGTTTTCCAGTCTGAGAGCTGTACCACCTGTCTGTTCTCCAGTCCACATGTCTGTTTTCCAGTCTGAGGGCGTAGCTGTACCACCTGTCTGTTCTCCAGTCTGAGAGCGTAGTTGTACCACCTGTCTGTTCTCCAGTCTGAGAGCGTAGTTGTACCACCTGTCTGTTTTCCAGTCTGAGGGCGTAGATGTACCACCTGTCTGTTCTCCAGTCTGAGAGCGTAGTTGTACCACCTGTCTGTTCTCCAGTCTGAGAGCGTAGTTGTACCACATGTCTGTTTTCCAGTCTGAGGGCGTAGTTGTACCACCTGTCTGTTCTCCAGTCTGAGAGCGTAGTTGTACCACATGTCTGTTTTCCAGTCTGAGGGCGTAGTTGTACCACCTGTCTGTTCTCCAGTCTGAGAGCGTAGTTGTACCACATGTCTGTTTTCCAGTCTGAGGGCGTAGTTGTACCACCTGTCTGTTCTCCAGTCTGAGAGCGTAGTTGTACCACATGTCTGTTTTCCAGTCTGAGGGCGTAGCTGTACCACCTGTCTGTTCTCCAGTCTGAGAGCGTAGTTGTACCACATGTCTGTTTTCCAGTCTGAGAGCGTAGCTGTACCACCTGTCTGCTCTCTAGTCTGAGGGAGTAGCTACTTCGCTGTGTATTACCTAGTATGAGGGTGTAACTACCTCACCTGTGTAGCATTTAGTATAAGGGTGTAACTACCTCACCTGTGTAGTATCTAGTATAAGGGTGTAACTACCTCACCTGTGTAGTATTTAGTATAAGGGTGTAACTACCTCACCTGTGTAGTATCTAGTATAAGGGTGTAACTACCTCACCTGTGTAGTATCTAGTATAAGGGTGTAACTACCTCACCTGTGTAGTATCTAGTATAAGGGTGTAACTACCTCACCTGTGTAGTATCTAGTATAAGGGTGTAACTACCTCACCTGTGTAGTATTTAGTATAAGGGTGTAACTACCTCACCTGTGTAGTATCTAGTATAAGGGTGTAACTACCTCACCTGTGTAGTATCTAGTATAAGGGTATAACTACCTCACCTGTATAGTATCTAGTATAAGGATGTAGCTACCTCAGCTGTGTAGAATCTTGTATAAGGGTGTAGGTATCTCACCTGTATAATATCTGGTATAAGGGTGTAGGTATCTCACCTGTGTAGTATCTAGTATAAGGGTGTAACTACCTCACCTGTGTAGTATCTAGTATGAGGGTGTAGCTACCTCACCTGTGTAGTATCTAGTATAAGGGTATAACTACCTCACCTGTATAGTATCTAGTATAAGGATGTAGCTACCTCAGCTGTGTAGAATCTTGTATAAGGGTGTAGGTATCTCACCTGTATAATATCTGGTATAAGGGTGTAGGTATCTCACCTGTGTAGTATCTAGTATAAGGGTGTAACTACCTCACCTGTGTAGTATTTAGTATAAGGGTGTAACTACCTCACCTGTGTGGTATCTAGTATAAGGGTGTAAATAACTCACCTGTGTAGTATCTAGTATAAGGGTGTAACTACCTCACCTGTGTAGTATTTAGTATAAGGGTGTAACTACCTCACCTGTGTAGTATCTAGTATAAGGGTGTAGGTATCTCACCTGTATAATATCTAGTAGTATTTAGGGTGTAAGTGTAGTATATAATATGAGGGTGTAACTACCCCACCTGTGTAGTATCTAGTATAAGGGTATAACTCACCTGTGTAGTATTTAGTATAAGGGTATAACTACCTCACCTGTGTAGTATTTAGTATAAGGGTGTAACTACCTCACCTGTGTAGTATATAATATGAGGGTGTAACTACCCCACCTGTGTAGTATCTAGTATAAGGGTATAACTACCTCACCTGTGTAGTATTTAGTATAAGGGTGTAACTACCTCACCTGTGTAGTATTTAGTATAAGGGTATAACTACCTCACCTGTGTAGTATTTAGTATAAGGGTATAACTACCTCACCTGTGTAGTATCTAGTATAAGGGTGTACCTACCTCACCTGTGTAGTATCTAGTATAAGGGTGTAACTACCTCACCTGTATAGTATCTAGTATAAGGGTGTAACTACCTCACCTGTGTAGTATCTAGTATAAGGGTATAACTACCTCACCTGTATAGTATCTAGTATAAGGGTGCAACTACCTCACCTGTGTAGTATTTAGTATAAGGGTGTAACTACCTCACCTGTGTAGTATTTAGTATAAGGGTGTAACTACCTCACCTGTGTAGTATCTAGTATGAGGGTGTAGCTACCTCACCTGTGTAGTATCTAGTATAAGGGTGTAACTACCTCACCTGTGTAGTATCTAATATAAGGGTGTAACTACCTCACCTGTGTAGTATCTAGTATGAGGGTGTAGCTACCTCACCTGTGTAGTATTTAGTATAAGGATGTAACTACCTCACCTGTGTAGTATCTAGTATAAGGGTGTAACTACCTCACCTGTGTAGTATCTAGTATAAGGGTGTAAATAACTCACCTGTGTAGTATCTAGTATAAGGGTGTAACTACCTCACCTGTGTAGTATTTAGTATAAGGGTGTAGCTACCTCACCTGTGTAGTATCTAGGATAAGGGTGTAGGTATCTCACCTGTGTAGTATCTAGTATAAGGGTGTAATTACCTCACCTGTGTAGAATCTAGTATAAGTGTGTAGGTATCTCACCTGTATAATATCTAGTATAAGGGTGTAAGTAACTCACCTGTGTAGTATCTAGTATAAAGGTGTAACTACCTCACCTGTGTATCTAGTATAAGGGTGTAACTACCTCACCTGTGCAGTATCTAGTATGAGGGTGTAGCTATCTCACCTGTGTAGTATTTAGTATAAGGGTGTAACTACCTCACCTGTGTAGTATATAATATGAGGGTGTAACTACCCCACCTGTGTAGTATATAATATGAGGGTGTAACTACCCCACCTGTGTAGTATATAATATGAGGGTGTAACTACCCCACCTGTGTAGTATATAATATGAGGGTGTAACTACCCCACCTGTGTAGTATATAATATGAGGGTGTAACTACCTCACCTGTGTAGTATATAATATGAGGGTGTAACTACCTCACCTGTGTAGTATATAATATGAGGGTGTAACTACCCCACCTGTGTAGTATCTAGTATAAGGGTATAACTACCTCACCTGTGTAGTATCTAGTATAAGGGTGTAACTACCTCACCTGTGTAGTATTTAGTATAAGGGTGTAACTACCTCACCTGTGTAGTATCTAGTATAAGGGTATAACTACCTCACCTGTATAGTATCTAGTATAAGGGTGCAACTACCTCACCTGTGTAGTATTTAGTATAAGGGTGTAACTACCTCACCGGTGTAGTATCTAGTATAAGGGTGTAACTACCTCACCTGTGTAGTATTTAGTATAAGGGTGTAACTACCTCACCTGTGTAGTATTTAGTATAAGGGTGTAACTACCTCACCTGTGTAGTATTTAGTATAAGGGTGTAACTACCTCACCGGTGTAGTATCTAGTATTAGGGTGTAACTACCTCACCGGTGTAGTATTTAGTATAAGAGTGTAACTACCTCACCGGTGTAGTATCTAGTATAAGGGTGTAACTACCTCACCTGTGTAGCATCTAGTATAAGGGTGTAACTACCTCACCTGTATAATATCTAGTATAAGGGTGTAGGTATCTCACCTGTGTAGTATCTAGTATAAGGGTGTAGGTATCTCACCTGTATAATATCTAGTATAAGGGTGTAAGAAACTCACCTGTGTAGTATCTAGTATAAGGGTGTAACTACCTCACCTGTGTAGTATGTAGTATAAGGGTGTAGGTATCTCACCTTTGTAGTATCTAGTATAAGGGTGTAACTGCCTCACCTGTGTAGTATATAGTATAAGGGTGTAGATATCTCACTTGTGTAGTATCTAGTATATGGGTGTAGATATCTCACTTGTTTAGTATCTAGTATTAGGGTGTAGATATCTCACTTGTGTAGTATCTAGTATAAGGGTGTAGATATCTCACCTGTGTAGAATCCAGTAAAAGGGTGTAGATATCTCACCTGTGTAGTATCCAGTATAAGGGTGTAGATATCTCACCTGTGTAGTATCTAGTATAAGGGTGTAGATATCTCACTTGTGTAGTATCTAGTATAAGGGTGTAGATATCTCACCTGTGTAGTATCCAGTATAAGGGTGTAGATATCTCACCTGTGTAGTATCCAGTATAAGGGTGTAGATATCTCACTTGTGTAGTATCTAGTAAAAGGGTGTAGATATCTCACCTGTGTAGTATCCAGTATAAGGGTGTAGGTATCTCAGCTGTGTATTATCTAGTATAAGTGTGTAGGTATCTCACCTGTGTATTATCTAGTATAAGTGTGTAGATATCTCACCTGTGTAGTATCCAGTATAAGGGTGTAGATATCTCACCTGTGTAGTATCCAGTATAAGGGTGTAGGTATCTCAGCTGTGTATTATCTAGTATAAGTGTGTAGGTATCTCACCTGTGTATTATCTAGTATAAGGGTGTAGCTACCTCACCTGTGTATTATCCAGTATAAGGGTGTAGCTACCTCACCTGTGTATTATCCAGTATAAGGGTGTAGCTACCTCACCTGTGTATTCCCGTGTACAGGTGACACTCACAAAGCTTCCTGTTTCCTGTGTTGATACACCGGATATCTTTACAAAGTGATGAACACCTGGGTTATTCTGATTTATTATTAAACTTAGATATGTCACTCTCGTTGTAACCAAGGTCATATGTCCTCACCATTACCTAAATAATACTAACTACATGACATACACACACACACACATTATATATATATATATATATATATATATATATATATATATATATATATATATATATATATATATATATATATATATATATATATATATATATTGCAAACAATCGCAGATAGGCGATCTTAACAATGCAAGACAAGCCACGGGGGGAGGGGGGAATCTTTAGCTCAAGTACTTTCACACTTCTCATGCGTTATCAGGAGCTATGCACAGTTGCAAGGGCAACGATTGAAGGTGTGAGGGAAAGTTTTTTCTCAAAGTAGCGCAGTGTGGGTTTGACACCTGCCGACGCCTCTCTCAGAATGTGACATTCCGAGAGAGGCTGCATTGTGCATCAACAGCTGTCCCTTGATTTCTACCTAAAAATACATCCCTTCATTACCTTCCCAAATCTTTCCCCGCTCTGCCTACCTTTCCTAACCTTCTCCCTCCCTCCCTACCTTCCCTTATCTTCTCCCTCCCTGCTTACCTTCCCTTATCTTCTCCCTCCCTGCCTACCTTCCCTTATCTTCCCCTCCCTGCCTTCCTTCCCCTTCCCTACCTATCTTTTCCCTCCCTACCTATCTTTTCCCTCCCTACCTATCTTCCCCCTCCCTGCCTACCTTCCCCCTCCCTGCTTATAATCCCTCACCTCCTCAGCCATCGACCTTCATTATATACTACGACTCGTTCAACTTGACATCCCCTCCCCCCAAGGTCGTAGAAACATGTATCTAAGACAAAATCTTAGGTCTTGTGGTCATTTCCCCGGATATGTATGTGTGTGTGATTATGTTCTATTAATTATCTAAGTAATTAAAAGAAGAATGTTCAACTCTTCGTTAAACCTTCAACAGCCCGACGTGAAGCAGCTGTCTCATTATTATTTTTCACTTGTTTGGAGTCCGCTTCAGTTGTATCACTGTTCATTTCATTTTTTTCTTACCATTCGGGTTGAAAATATTCGCTGATATCCTGTTGCCTCTTTTGGATTTGTAATTTCCACAGATTTCTTGTTTTTGCTACATCCCTGGTAAGTGTGTATCCCTGTCCATGTTCCCGAGTAATTTTGTATGTCATTTTTATTTGTATTTCATTAGCTACACACCATCAGTAAACAGTGATACGTAAGATTCAATTCCCTCTGGTAGGTAATTGCTATATACTAAGAATAGCATTGGTCCTAGGACCGATCCTTGGGGGACCTCGCTTGTTATCCCTTACCATTCTGGAACTTCATCCCATACTGCCACCCTCTATCTTCTGTTCTTTATGTATTCTTTGATCTTCTGAAACAACTTTAAGTTGACTGGTGCCGATTTTTTCCAGTTAGTGGATCAGTCTGTGCTGGGGTACCGTGTCAAACAAACGCTTTCATGCACTAGCAGGGGAACATCTGCCTTCTTTGCTTTTTTTCTGATATTATAGTAGGACTATAAGTGAGAGGAGCTGGATTTGCTGTCCACACACTCAACCTGGGTTTTCTGTTATGAATCCTGTCTTGTCCAAACACGCCATTTTTTTTTTTTTACGTAAACGGATTTTCCCAGTATTTTAGTGAATGTAAGTACCAAGAATTCCAGTCTCAGTGCCCCCACCCCCACGCCCACAGTATGGGTATGGGGTGAATAATAAAGATATTTAAGAAACTCAGTGACCCTTGCCCGTCCCGTTTAGAGCACAGTGAGATCATATTTGTATTCTGTTTTCTTGCATCTAGTAACTTGTAATTCTCGCTATAGGTTTACACAGCACCACTAGTCTTTCCCTTAATTCCATCCGAGATGTGCTGCCCAGTTGTTTAGTTTCTGTTATATTCAGCTGTCTAAAAGCTTATTCACCTTCTATTCGAATGTTTTCCAAGACCTGCTGGACTGCTGGACAGTCCTGTCGTCACTAATTTCTCGATGAGGGTCTCCTTGACTACCACTCATCGTTTATTCCGCGGAAGTTTTCCCTCTCCCCTTCATTCTCATATTAAACATAATTATGAAACAGCTTCCTCTCTCTCTCGGTCTTCAACGCACTTTCATTTTCGAAAACTGCCGTCCAGCTCTCGTTCCTACTCTTGACTAATAATTCCTACCTCTTCCACTCAAGTTCTTTTCTTGTACAGTGAAGTCCTGACTTCGTCACTGCAACTGTTAGTTCACAGACCGTTTCTGTGCATCTCACTCCCTCTTTTCCTGGCTGGTATAGACCTTTTTGTGGCCTTCAGATGCCTTTTGGCTAGATTCTCCATCTTGTAAGTTGCAGTAAAGACACGGGAGAAGAGCAAGACTGAATCTGTCCTGTAAGGTGCATCAATTTCCATTCAAAAGTGACTTTCTTCAGGCAATCACTGCATATTTTTATTTCCTGTTCTTTATCGGGCAGTGGTGAAAAATATGTAGTAATTAGGATATGTTTTAGGAAGTTATAGATTGGCTCAGTCTATAGCCTTTTTTATTCTTGTGAATTCTGTGTATCTCTCGCAGTTTTCTATTTATGAATTGTTGAATGCGAGTTCAGTCATTATTCCAACTAATGAGTGATTGGAACCCTGCCATTCCCAAGTCTGAATCTACACAGTTGCATGTCTCGTCTACTTACTCCTCTTGGGAAGGAGTTAGAGCTGTCTGATTGGTTACTTGGGGATGGCAAAGAGTTCCCCAAATTATCTGATGCAATTTCGACAACCTTATGTGTCCAGGATAGGATCTAGAGCTCCTCCATATAGGGGTCCATAAGCGGTCTCCTGCCTCCTGGATTTATAATTATTAAACTCTAAAGGGTCTCTCTTCTGTGCTGCTGTCCGAATGACACCTTTTCTAACTATCAGAAGCTTGGCACCGTGTGATCCCTGGATCCTAGTCACAAGTAACCCTTGGTCAAGTCATTCTGTGTCCAGTTCTTTTAACAACGTTAACATGGGACTGGGACCCATGGTAGGCGAGTCCTAAAACTCGCCACAGGTTCGATCCCCACCCATTCTGTGGTTTGTTTGCAATCGTGTTACAACAGTTTTGTGAGTTAATAATAATAATAATAATAATAATAATAATAATAATAATAATAATAATAATAATAATGCAGTACTGATAAAAAGGGAACTGTGATCAGCTGACAGAATGAAACATTGTCACCCGAGACAGGAGCCTCCAGGTTGTCACCTGGGCCTTCCCTCACCTCACCTGATATCCAGGTGTAGTCATACACTCTCACCTGGACCTACAACCCTTCCCCCCACATCCTCCCTCTTTTTCATCCTCTCAGCCCCTCATTTACTTCCACAAAAAGAATGCATTTCTTTTTAGGCTAGGAAGTGGAACGACCTTGAAGTGACCGTTCGTGAATAAATGAGAGGATGCGCC
Organism: Cherax quadricarinatus; assembly: GCF_038502225.1. NCBI lineage: Eukaryota > Metazoa > Arthropoda > Malacostraca > Decapoda > Parastacidae > Cherax > Cherax quadricarinatus. Next base: position 9,172,848 of record NC_091328.1, on the reverse strand, counting down.
AGGATCCGAGACTCGACCCCCTCAACCACAGCTAGGTGAGCTGAATTATTGGGTTTAAAGCCTATCGACTACAAAAGGATCATTAAGGTTTACAGTTAACCTGTACACCACCGGTTAAGAGCACTTCCATCCTTAAAATAGGGATTCAGGCAAATTTTCGGCGTATATACACTGAGAGAAATACATCTCTTAGTGTATTTAAACTGATTAGATGCATACACAGTATACACAGTGACATACACACTCCTCGATGTATTTATACTGAAAAAGATACACCTTTCATTGCACATACACCGATAGATACAGTCACAGAGTAGTCAGGAAGTGGAATAGCCTAGCAAGTGAGGTAGTGGAGGCAGGAACCATACATAGCTTTAATTAAGATGAGGTAAGATAGAGCTCATGGAGCAGGGAGAGAGAGGACCTAGTAGCACTCAGTGAAGAGGCGAGGCCAGGAGCTGAGTATCGACCCCTGCAACCACAATTAGGTGAGTACATCTTGATGAGATTGCTAGCACTACTAGTAGCGACAGACGAGAAGGATAACCCGCCTGCCTGCTAGCAGCAAGGTCGCTAGCACTACTAGCAGTGAGAGGAGAGCAGGATGACCTTCCTGCCTACTAGCAGCGTCACTGTTCAACAAAAGTTGCCGAGGGTGGTAGTACTGGCTTCTCTGGTTAATAAATAAAAACGCCATGTTATACGATAGTTAAGGTGAACTACAAACACCAGCACTTCCTCGATTATATTAGTGTATGTATATAAACACTCACCGACTTGTACTTACTGTGTTGTCTGCCGCGAGGAGGGGGGGGGAGTGGAAACTTAGCTCTTGGCCCGTCCTGGCAGCCTTCCAGGCTCCTTTGATCTTTGACGTCTGCCTCATCCACTGCTTCAGCCAAGTCATTCCACTTTTCCACCGCGCCGGGACTAAAGAAATACTTCTTTACATAATTGTGGTTAATCTGTCTTATTAGTTGTGTCTCCTTCATCCTGGTCCTCTTAAATCAGTCTGTCCAGTAGTAGGAGCGTTCTTCATTGTCGTGATGGTCTAGCTGTCGAGCTGATGTACGAATGCTGCAGAGAGGTCTCTAGCTGTTCTGTCAGTTCCTCTTAGGATTTGGATTTTGTACGTAGTAACCATGTCTCCTCTTGTCCTTCTCTCCTATGAGGTTGTCAGGTTCAGTGTCTTCACTCTCTCTCTCCTCATAGTACATTTCCCTCAATTCTGGTGCTTTTTTTTTTTTTTTTTTTTTTTTTTTTTTTTTTTTTTTTTTTTTTATTCGCCGGTATTCTCCCGGCCCGGGTCTTTTCCAAGTAGTGGTGACCCGGCCTTGGCTCCCTATCTGGGAAGTGTCTCGAGACTTAAGTCTCCCATGGGAGGAGGTACAGTACCTCCTCATCTTTGGGACCAAGTGTCCCCAGGCCTAGCCACATTCCCCGCCCTCACGGGGCTCGTAGGGAGAAGCTAGGCCTCTGGTCTGCCATCTACCCCGCCTCAAAGGGGCTCGTGGGGATGGCAGTCTTATGAGCTGCAGATGGTAGCAAGCTCAGCCCTATTCTGGTGCTAACCTAGCTGCAAACCCTTGAATCTTTACGAGTTTCTTTACCTGCTTGACCAGGTGTGGACTCCATGCTTGCTGGAGCAGCGAACTAAATGACTGGCCTAAAATATGTAGCATATAAGGTTCTGAAGGAGGGGTGTTAATGTTGCAGTTTAAAAACTATAGTGTAAAGCACCCTTCTGGCAAGACAGTGATGGAGTGAATGATGGTGAAAGTTTTTCTTTTTCGGGCCACCCTGCCTTGGTGGGAATCGGCCAGTGTGATAATAAATAATAATAAGGTTCTGAAGGATTCTTTATATAAGTTCCTGCATGATATATGCAAAGAAATATTACACCCAGCAGGATTCGAACCCAAATCGGCGGCTCACTTGTGTAGCTAGTCGCCGACCTGACGGCTCAGACCATTCTCCCATACATGACCATAACGTTAAGTACCACATAACATACTTTCGCTGGCGAATTGTTAAACATATTATATATATATATATATATATATATATATATATATATATATATATATATATATATATATATATATATACACGTGTGTGTGTGTGTGTGTGTCGTGTTGAATATGTAAAACTTGCTATTTTGGCTTAAATAGCAAGGCCTCATCTTGTCATATAAGACAACTGAAAATTTGTGTATGCAGTAATTTCGCTAAAATCATTCTGAACCTAACGGAGAAAATATATTTCGTTGTGTTTGTTTAGTATTAAATTATTGCAAAAGTATCTACAATAAGAAGGCCTGAGCTTGCTACCACCTGCAGCTCACAAGACTACCATCTCCACAAGCCCCTTTGGGGCGGGGCAGATGGCAGACCAGAGGCCTAGCGTCTCCCTACGAGCCCCGTGAGGGCGGGGAATGTGGCTAGGCCTGGGGACAGTTGGTCCCAAAGATGAGGGGGTACTTGTACCTCCTCCCATGGGAGACTTAAGTCTCGAGACACTCCCCAGATAGGGAGCCAAGGCCGGGTCACCACTACTTGGAAAAGACCCGGGCCGGGAGAATACCGGCGAATAAAAAAAAAAAAAAAAAAAAAGTATCTACAATATATTTAGTTGGACTGGGCTAAAATAAATTGCGTTTGTTATAATAAGGTTAGGTAAGTTTTCTAAGATTCTTCTGGTGCAAAATTATAATTTTTTACATTAATGTTAATGAAAATATTATATCTTTAAAAGTATAAGAGAAATTTTTAGAAAGAACTTAATTTTAAATAAGTTCTTGCTAATTGATCAGTTTTACCTATTCGGCACGACATATATATATATATATATATATATATATATATATATATATATATATATATATATATATATATATATATATATATATATATATATATATATATATTATATAAGTTTAATTATACAATGAGGTATTCCCAATCCAGTTATTTACGCAAACTGAGAAAATAGAGGTCTTTAACTGTAACTAAACTACAATATTTTACGGAGAACATCTCCCAATACAACCAGTACCAGACACTACCTCTTGTCTAGCATTGTCTATCAGCCGAAAACAGAAGTGAGGGGGAGGTTACCTGGATACCTGGAGGTTATTCCAGGGATCAACGCCCCCGCGGCCCGGTCCATGACCAGGCCTCCCGATGGATCAGGGCCTGATCAACTAGGCTGTTACTGCTGGCCGCACGCAGTCCAACGTACGAGCCACAGCCCGGCTGATCCGGCACTAACTTTAGGTATCTGTCCAGCTCTCTCTTGAAGGCAGCCAGGGGTTTATTGGCAATTCCCCTAATGCTTGATGGGAGGCTGTTGAACAGTCTTGGGCCCCGGACACTTATGGTGTTTTCTCTTAGTGTACCAATGGCGCCCCTACTTTTTATTGGGGCATTTTGCATCGCCTGCCCAGTCTTTTACTTTCGTAGGGAATGATTTCTGTGTGCGGATTTGGGACCATTCCTTCCAAGATTTTCCAAGTGTAGATTATGATATATCTCTCCCTCCTGCGTTCCAACGAGTACAAGTCAAGTGCTTCCAAGCGTTCCCAGTAGTTAAGGTGCTTGACAGAACTTATACGTGCAGTAAAGGATCTCTGTACACTCTCTAGATCTGCGATTTCACCTGCTTTGAATGGAGATGTTAATGTACAGCAGTATTCCAGCCTAGAGAGAACAAGTGATTTGAAAAGGATCATCATGGGCTTGGCATCTCTAGTTTTGAAAGTTCTCATTATCCATCCTATTATTTTCTTTGCACGTGCGATCGTGGCACTGTTGTGATCCTTGAAAGTGAGATCCTCAGACATTACTACTCCCAGGTCCCTTACATTATTTTTCCGCTCTATTGTATGGCCGGAGTCAGTAGTATACTCTGTTCTAGTTATTATCTCCTCCAGTTTTCCATAACGGAGTAGTTGGAATTTGTCCTCATTGAACATCATATTGTTTACCGTTGCCCACTGGAAAACTTTGTTTATATCTTCTTGGAGGTTAACCGCGTCCTCAGCAGATGACAGCCTCATGCAGATCCTAGTATCATCCGCAAAGGATGATACGGGGAAACAAGCCCCATTGCCTGGCTGTATTATTATTATTATTATTATTATTATTATTATTATTATTATTACTGTAGTTTTAGTTATTCTCCTTCTTTCTTCTTCATCTTCTTGGTGTTCGAGAACATCACAGTGTAATATAAGGGTAAGTGCTAAAACCGCTGGAAATATTACAGCACAGCACACCGTGAACATAGGTGTGTTCCTAAGGGTAATCCAAACAGGTGATCATAATATTTCAACACAGGTAATCAGACGTCCTGTGTATTATTACTGTTCACAGATACATTGATCATACTCACACAATACTAGAAGATAAAATGAAATCAACTTTATTCAGATTATCGCCATACAAACTGCCAGACACTATAATACATAAATAACCAGACTTGGACTATTGACAAGTTAATGGTCCAAGTCGGACTGAAATGTAGTCATAAGTTTCATTCTTATAAGAAGATAAGAAAGAATGAACACTGCAGCAAGCCTAGTGGCCCATGCGAGGCAGGTCCATGTCACCTTCCAATTTAAACCAATGACTTACCTAGTCAGGTCAAGTCAGGTCACATAAGGAGCACGGCATCAGACATATTAGCACAAGCTAGTCAGGTCCAACTCACACCCACCCACACCCCCACTCATGTATTTATCCAACCTATTTTTAAAACTACACGTCTTACCTTCTATGACGGTTCTCTGTACCATTTACCTACATTCTATGACGGTACTACTAAGTTTGTTCCACTCATCAACAACTCTGTTACCAAACCATTGTTTTAAAGTTTCGAGACACACACGAAACTCGACATTGTTTCACAAGGAAAGTTTTAATTAGGTAGAGCAGGTTTCCCGTGAGCGTCGCGCAGATCATCACGTAGGCCACACTACTTTTCCCATATGGCATTACATTCCCATGACTTTTTTTCCCCTGCATGTTCTTGAAGGCCCTTATCTTATTTTCTTACATGAACGACAACTCGCATTCTGTTGATCATTAAACAACGAACTTTAGTCATGATAAATGTATTCAGTATAACGGGGCCGTAGTACGCGTGTTTTTTTTTTTTTAACTTCATGGGGAGGGCAATATAAACACAAATGCAGTATAATGTGATCCTTTATTGACTACGTTTCGCCCACACAGTGGGCTTTTTCAAGTCACAAACAGAACTACCTGGGGTGGAAGGAACGCGAGTATTTATAGTCCGGCTGAGGTCAGGTGAAGAATGCTGCATCTGATGATGTACCGAGTTGGGTTGTAGTGTCTAAAAACTTGGGTAGCTTGGAAAGGAGACTGGACAAGTTTTTGAGCAGACCTTCTACAGTGTTCTTATGTGGGATAGCGATGAAGAAGTTTCTTGGCAAGTGGTTCAGCTATGTTATAGAAGCCACTATTCTGGTTGAAGTTGTCGGATATAGAAATAAGTGATGATTCCAGGATTCTTCGGTATTGGGTGTTGTCTTCTGTGGCGATAAGTCTTGAGTTTCTGTAGTTTATCAAGTGGTTGTGTGAATTACGGTGTTGTACGCAGGCATTCCTTGTGTCGTCAGACCTGCTTGCGTATTGGTGTTCTGAAATACGTGTTTGGAGGTCCCTTGATGTTTCGCCCACGTATAACTTGTTGCAGTCATTATAAGGGATTATGTATACCCCTGCAGAGGATGGAGGCTTGTCCTGCCTACTACTGGTGATGTCCTTGATGGTCGTGGTTGTGGAGGTAGATACTTGGAATGATGTTTTGGCAAAGATGTTGGAAACATGTTTGGCAACCACGACCATCAAGGACATCACCAGTAGTAGGCAGGACAAGCCTCCATCCTCTGCAGGGGTATACATAATCCCTTGTAATGACTGCAACAAGTTATACGTGGGCGAAACATCAAGGGACCTCCAAACACGTATTTCAGAACACCAATACGCAAGCAGGTCTGACGACACAAGGAATGCCTGCGTACAACACCGTAATTCACACAACCACTTGATAAACTACAGAAACTCAAGACTTATCGCCACAGAAGACAACACCCAATACCGAAGAATCCTGGAATCATCACTTATTTCTATATCCGACAACTTCAACCAGAATAGTGGCTTCTATAACATAGCTGAACCACTTGCCAAGAAACTTCTTCATCGCTATCCCACATAAGAACACTGTAGAAGGTCTGCTCAAAAACTTGTCCAGTCTCCTTTCCAAGCTACCCAAGTTTTTAGACACTACAACCCAACTCGGTACATCATCAGATGCAGCATTCTTCACCTGACCTCAGCCGGACTATAAATACTCGCGTTCCTTCCACCCCAGGTAGTTCTGTTTGTGACTTGAAAAAGCCCACTGTGTGGGCGAAACGTAGTCAATAAAGGATCACATTATACTGCATTTGTGTTTATATTGCCATTGTGTCGGTATTTTATACCATTTATTTCCTTCATGGGGAGGGGCTGGGTTTGATTGGTGTCATGGGGTACTGGAGTTATTTCTTGGGTAGCTTTAGGTAGAGGTCGTTTTGATAAGGACCTGCCTCGTATGGGACAGTAGGCCTTCTGCAGTGTTCCTACATTCTTATGTTGTGCTGTCCTATATTCTTCCTGAATCTGAATTTTTCCAACTTAAAACCATTGCTGCGAGTCCTGTCTTGACTAGATAATTTTACCACGTTATTTACATCCCCTTTATTTATTCCTGTAATAAAGTTGGTAGAATTACCGACAATATGTAAAGTAAAAGGACACAAGTGCAACTAATGTGACATTTATTGTGGCAACGTTTCGCTCTCCAGGAGCTTTATCAAGCCATAAGCTTGATAAAGCTCCTGGAGAGCGAAACGTTGCCACAATAAATGTCACATTAGTTGCACTTGTGTCCTTTTACTTTACTTATTTATTCCTGTTTTCCATTTATACACCTCAATCATATTCCCCCTAATTCTACGCTTTTCTAGAGTGCGGATTAAGGGCCCTCAGTCTGTCCTCATAGGGAAGATTTCTGATACATGGGATCAACTTTGTCATCCTCCTTTGTACGTTTTCCAGTGCATTTATATCCATTCTGTAATACGGTGATTTGTGATCGCTTTTCCCAAGCTCATCATTAACCACAAGATTATTAATTAGTGATTCCTTGTTGGCAAGAACCAAGTCAAGCAGACTGTTTACTCTAGTTGGTTCTAGCATAAACTGTTTTAAAAAGGAATCCTGAACAGTGGCGACTCATAGCTAAAATTAGTGGAGGTGCTGCTTCAGACAATTTTTAGCCATTGTTTTAATACTGTGTAAAACGAAACAAGCATATATACTTCTTGTTGCTTGGAAATAAATGGTATAAAATACCGACACAATGGCAATATAAACACAAATGCAGTATAATGTGATCCTTTATTGACTACGTTTCGCCCACACAGTGGGCTTTTTCAAGTCACAAACAGAACTGACTTGAAAAAGCCCACTGTGTGGGCGAAACGTAGTCAATAAAGGATCACATTATACTGCATTTGTGTTTATACTTCTTGTTGCTTATTCCTGGCTGAGATATTTGAATATCAGGTGTTGAACGGCCTCTTTTCTTAACTGTAACTTTCTCATGGAGACAACTGTGAAAACTTAAGCTGTTGAAGTTCATTTACAGTTACAGAACTTATTTCTTGGGGATGCAAGGAGGCCATGATTAAATTATTTAAACTTGCTGTGAAATAAAAGAACCGAAAAAAAAAACTATGAATTAAATAAAATAGCTGGAAGCATGATAATCATTTACTTCTACGCTTTATCACTTTCAAGAACATGATACGTGGTTTTTAAGCACAACACGCATCGATGAGCCAAAAAGAAACACTACCTTACACTTGCACAACAGGGTCGTCACTGCGTCAGCAACAGTGCTCTCTCTACCTAGCGTGCAGCGTCTTATCTCAGACATGTGCGCATGAGTACAACAGCCAAATGCCGAGTCGCTGGAACTGCGAAGCGCACAGTTCCATACAAGGATTTTTGTAAACTTTTATGTACTAGGGGATTGCTACTGACATTAAGCTTAAGGATTATATAATGTACAAGTATAAAGAAAGAATTAAAGAAAAAAAGACACATTATATTGAATGTTATTGATAATATCCTTGATGTTGGTGAGGGCTCTTGATTTAGGGAATTGGATCTGTGCTCCAGTTCCCCGAATTAAGCCTGAATGCCTTCCACATCCCCCCAAGGCGCTGTATAATCCTCCGGGTTTAGCGCTTCCCCTTGATTATAATAATAATAATATTGATAATATCGAGTGAGTGAAAATAGGGGGTGCTGCAGTTCTGCAGTGCCTATACATGAGCCACCACTGCCAGTGAATCGTATCAAAAAAGTCACCAGACTCAATATTTCCTGTCATATTGTTTCATCAATTTGTCTAATGTTAAAATCTCCCACTAACACGACATTTTCATATCTAGACTCCTTATGAATTTCGTCCCATAGCAGCTTACTGTACTCCCTATCGAGATTTGGAGGCCTATAAATCACACCCAAAATTAATTTGTCACAACCTTCGAGAAACTGTAGCCAAACAGATTCTGTATCCGATGCTTCTAATCTTATATCCTGTCTAACACAACAATTTAATTTTTTTCTGGCATACATCGCTACTCCACCACCCATCCTGTTGACCCTATTAGTGTGGAATAGTTTATAGCCTTGTATGTGGTATTCAGAAGGCATTTCTCTATCTTTCAGGATGTCCCGTAGCTCGATCGTTAGCACACTCAGCTCACACACTGAGGTCCGGGGTTCGAATCTCCTCCGGTACGGCTGCGAAACATCAGGGACGTTTTTCCATAAGACACCTGCTGTCCTTGTCCCTGTTCACCCATCAGTATAAAATGTGTACCTGGGTGTTAGTCGACTGGTGTGGGTCGCATCATGGGACAAAACTGACCTAATTTGCCCGAAATGTTCTACATAACAAGCGGCTTTATATATAGTAGTATGTCACTGATGTCAGCTAGGACTATATACCTTGTACATGTACTTGTAGAAATAAAGATATTATAACCGAGTTGTGTATTGTTCCAGTCATGTTATTGTGCCTTTTTATTCTTTCCAGACACTACAATATTATATATGCTTCCTATAATCACACAACTGTCATACATTGGTTTTTTTAAGCACTCAGCTGTTATAGACATACATAATAAAAGTTACAATAAAATGGCTAGTCCAAGCTGTGTAGTTGTCTGAATTTTTCATTTTTAAAACGTAGGTTACTTGTCAATTGTTAGTCATACCTTCGTTATAAATTATACTAAAAAAAACCCAGATCCTGGTAGTTGTATACAAAATGCCTTCTAAGCACTAGGAAAGAAAATATCAGGAGGAGTAGGAGGAGGAGGAGGAGGTGGTTGTGTGTGGGAAGTATGCTCAGCACCCGAGGCAAGGTTGTGTATAGGTCGAGCACCGGGCGTCCCTTACCCCACATCTCTCCTCCTGCAGTTAACATGGTAACCACTACGGTAATCCCCACCTTCACCACCCTTTCAGCACCCTTTGTTCTCCCTCATCCTTCCCTCCTCTTCCCTCTTGCAACACACAACACCACCACCACCATCATCCAGGGTATTATACCTTCCCTATCTCCACCATCAAGAATCGTTAACAATGAAGCGTCGCTCCCCACCCTCCTACCTTATCTTTCTTCTTACTGCTATCTATCTTCTCTACCAACAATAACTCTCTCTCTCTCTCTCTCTCCTCCTGCACTTCCCTACTAATAATAATCCTAAGCTTTCCCTCTTCCTCCTTCAGTATCCTCATTTCTTACCAACAACAGGCCTCCTCCTCCTCCTCCTCCTCTAATCCTTCTTCCTTATCAATAACAACCCTCCCTCGTCCTCCTCCATTCTCTCCCCTCTCCTTACTAGCAACAATCCTCCCTCTCTCCACTCCACCTTTGAAGCGAGTTTGCTTCAGCACTTTAGTATATCACACAAAATAGAGTAGCATTACACTACTGATTTAGCCAGTTGTACTTAAACAAGACCACTCTCCATTCCATTTCTTTTACCAACAACCCGGCTACATTTCACTGCTAGATGAGGAATTAAGGCACAAGTGCAACATCTGGGTATCTGTATTTGAAGACGTTACGCCAACGGTTAACAGAAACGTCTTTAAAGATACCTAGGTGTTGCACGTGTGTCTAATTCCTCTTCATCTTGTCGGTATTGTAAACCATTAATGCAGTGATGTCCCTTCTGAGTTGTAATTCACGGGTGAGCGTGGGTGTGAACTCCGGGTGGTCGTGGTAAAAGTGTGGGTTGTTCTCACAGGGGAGCAGCACCCCGGGGAGCCTGCTGGGGCCTTCCCGGCTACTGCCGAAGGAAAAATAATATTGAAAACGTGTCTCTTTTAGCACTCTTCCCTGAGGCTCACACTGATAATTTGGATTTTCCGGAGAGGAGCGGATATCTACGGACGATGTGTATAAAGTGAGCCACGGTGTTAGTAAAGGATGTCTGCGGATCATGATGTTGATAACAGTTTCTTTCTGGTAGCGGAAATAATACTTCTGTTCTTTTTCTCAGAATCCAAATTGACACTGTCAGGTATATATACATTCAGTAGCCATTTTATTAGGTAAACCTGTACACCTGCTTGTTAATGCAAACATCTAATCAGCCAATCACGTGGCAGCACCTCATTGCCTAAAAGCATGTAGACACGGTAGAAAGCAAGTAGACATGGTAGAAAGCAAGTAGACACGGTAGAAAGCAAGTAGACATGGTAGAAAGCAAGTAGACATGGTAGAAAGCAAGTAGACATGGTAGAAAGCAAGTAGACACGGTAGAAAGCAAGTAGACATGGTAGAAAGCAAGTAGACACGGTAGAAAGCAATTAGACATGGTAGAAAGCAAGTAGACATGGTAGAAAGCAAGTAGACATGGTAGAAATCAAGTAGACACGGTAGAAAGCAAGTAGACATGATAGAAAGCATGTAGACACGGTAGAAAGCAAGTAGATATAGTAGAAAGCATGTAGACATGGTAGAAAGCGAGTAGATATGGTAGAAAGCATGTAGACATGGTAGAAAGCAAGTAGACATGGTAGAAAGCAAGTAGACATGGTAGAAAGCAAGTAGACATGATAGAAAGCATGTAGACACGGTAGAAAGCAAGTAGACATGGTAGAAAGCATGTAGACACGGTAGAAAGCAAGTAAACATGCTAGAAATCAAGTAGACACGGTAGAAAGCAAGTAGACATGGTAGAAATCAAGTAGACACGGTAGAAAGTAAGTAGACATAGGAGGAAGCATGTAGACACGGTAGAAAGCAAGTAGACATGGTAGAAAAATTCGGTTATTGTTCAGACCAAACATCAGAATGGGGAAGAAATGTGATCTAAGTGACTGACTGTGGAACGATTATTAGTATCAGACGGGGTGGTTTGATTATCTGGGATTTTAATTGAGAATGATGTTAAAAACACGAAACATCTAGCAAGCCTCTAATAAGGCATTTCTGTCTGACAAAAACGCTTTGTTAACGAGATAGGACAGAGGAAAATAGCCAAACTGGCTCAAGTAGACAGTGGTATGCAGAAGAGCATCTTTGAACGCACAATACATTGAATCTTGAAGTGGATGTGTTAAACAGCAGCAAAAGACAACAGTGGACTCCACTCCTGTCAGCTAAGAACAGGAAAATGAGGCTACACTGGGTAAAGGCTCACCAAAACTGGACAGATGAAGATTGGAAGAATGTCGTCTGCAATGGCGAATCGTTATTTCTGCTGCGTGGGACAGGAGAGTTACACCATGATGTGCAGCCGATAAATCTGCAGCAACTACGTGATGCTATCAAGTCAACATGGACCAGGATCTCTAAGGAATATTCCCAGAACCTTGTTGAATCCATGCTACGTAGAATTCAGGCTGTTCTGGGGGCGAAGGTGGGAGCCCTATCCAGTACTAGAAGGGTGTATCTAATAAAGTGGCCACTGTACTCACCTAATTGTACTCACCTAATTGTGGCTGCAGGGGTCGAGACTCAGCTTCTGGCCCCGCCTCTTCACTGATCGCTACTAGGTCCTCTCCTTCTCTGCTTCCCGAGCTTTGTCATACCTCTTCTTAAAACTATGTATGGTTCCTGCCTCCACTACTTCACTTACTAGGCTATTCCACTTCCTGACGACTCTATGACTGAAGAAATACTTCCTAACGTCCCTGTGACTCGTCTGAGTCTTCAGCTTCCAGTTGTGACCCCTTGTTTCTGTGTCCCCTCTCTGGAACATCCTATCTCTGTCCACCTTGTCTATTCCCCGCAGTATCTTGTATGTCGTTATTATGTCTCCTCTGACCCTTCTGTCCTCCAGTGTCGTCAGTCCGATTTCCCTCAACCTTTCTTCGTACGACATTCCCCTGAGCTCTGTGACTAGCCTTGTTGCAAACCTTTGTACTTTCTCTAAATTTTGACGTGCTTTACCAGGTGTGGGTTAGAGACTGGTGCTGCATACTCCAGTATGGGCCTAACATACACAGTGTACAGTGTCTTGAACGATTCCTTATTTAGGTATCGGAACGCTATTCTCAGGTTTGCCAGGCGCCCGTATGCTGCAGCAGTTATTTGTACAAGAAAGGTATAAAATACCGACAATATGAAAGTTAAGACACATGTGCAACATCTGGATATCTTTATTGTAGACGTTTCGCCATCCAGTGGCTTTATCAATACAGATTCTAGGACATACTAGGAAGACAGTAGAACTATATACAAAAGATGAGGTAATCAGTCCCTCAGCCTTGGAGTTAGTGTTCACAGCATCGTGGTGGAGGAGAATCTCCTCCACCACGATTATATATATATATATATATATATATATATATATATATATATATATATATATATATATATATATATATATATATGCAAAACAACCACTCTGAAAGAATAGAGAAATTCCAAGAGCTTTCGTGACTACTCATATTATCAAGGAACTATGAAAGTAAAGCATCCAAGGAAGCTATATAAGGGGTCTGGCCAGCACCTCACTATCAGATCCCACAACGGTTAAACACGTGACGCGTGCCGACCCAACTTGGATAGGTCCTTTGCACAACTCACCCACAAACTATTCTACCCAAGAAAATTAAAAAATTATTATTTGTCCAGTGTATTATTAAATTCTTCCCAAATTCTATTAATTATAAATGGATCTAATTTATATAAACCAAAGAAAATATTCATATTGTCAAAACTGCTTTTTATGAAACAAGATTCAATTATATTCCTGTCGACCATGGACTTGCTTGATACTACTTTCTCAACTTTTTGAAAATCAATTGAATGGTTAAAATCTCTTACATGAATAAATAGAGCATTGGAATCTTGTCCAGTTCCAATGCTATATTTATGTTGTTTTAATCTTAGATCGAGATTTTTACCAGTATGACCGTAATAAACTTTATCGCAAATTTTACAAGGAATCTTATAGACACATCCATCAGCATTTTGGGGGGAATTCTTCATCAAAAGTTTTTTTTACTGTATCAAGATTTTTGAATACAACTTTAATATTAAAAGTCTTAAGAAGAGAAGGCATATCAACCAAGTTCTCATGGTAAGGGAGAACCAACATATTTTTAGTTGAATAAGGCTGGTTGTCCCTTTTTGGATTGTAAAAAGTATTTCTAGCAACTTTAAAAGATTAATCAATTACATTTCTTGGGTATTTTAAATCATTACCTATTTCATAAATTTTGGATATTTCCTCATCTATGAACTCAGGACTACAAATTCGTAAAGCTCTCAAAAAACATTGATGAGAAAACAGACAGTTTGACTCTGTCTTGATGCGAGGAATAATAGTGGACATAGGAACAGTTATTTGTAGGTTTTCTGTAAATTTTAAATTTGAATTCATTATTACCCTTAATAATTAAAACATCTAGAAAAGGCAATGAGTTATTTTCCTCAAACTCAACAGTAAAGTTTATAGAATGGGCTAAGCTATTTAATTTTCCAAGGAAATGGTGTATATCTACATTTTTGGGCATAAGACACAAAATATCATCAACATATCTGAACCATTTAGCTCTATTAGGAAGGATTGTGTTAAGCAACCTTGTTTCAAAAAATTCCATGTATAGGTTACTAAGAACAGGTGAAAGAGGATTTCCCATTGCCATACCAAATTTCTGAGTGTAAAACTTATCATTAAATACAAATTTTGCATCAACAATGCAAAGTTTAATAAGTTAAACTTTGCATTGTTGATGCAAAGTTTAATAAGTTAAACTTTGCATTGTTGATGCAAAATTTGTATTTAATGATAAGTTTTACACTCAGAAGTTTGGTATGGCAATGGGAAATCCTCTTTCACCTGTTCTTAGTAACCTATACATGGAATTTTTTGAAACAAGGTTGCTTAACACAATCCTCTCTAATAGAGCTAAATGGTTCAGATATGTTGATGATATTTTGTGTCTTATGCCCAAAAATGTAGATATACACCATTTCCTTGGAAAATTAAATAGCTTAGCCCATTCTATAAACTTTACTGTTGAGTTTGAGGAAAATAACTCATTGCCTTTTCTAGATGTTTTAATTATTAAGGGTAATAATGAATTCAAATTTAAAATTTACAGAAAACCTACAAATAACTGTTCCTATGTCCACTATTATTCCTCGCATCAAGACAGAGTCAAACTGTCTGTTTTCTCATCAATGTTTTTGAGAGCTTTACGAATTTGTAGTCCTGAGTTCATAGATGAGGAAATATCCAAAATTTATGAAATAGGTAATGATTTAAAATACCCAAGAAATGTAATTGATAAATCTTTTAAAGTTGCTAGAAATACTTTTTACAATCCAAAAAGGGATAACCAGCCTTATTCAACTAAAAATATGTTGGTTCTCCCTTACCATGAAAACTTGGTTGATATGCCTTCTCTTCTTAAGACTTTTAATATTAAAGTTGTATTCAAAAATCTTGATACAGTAAAAAAAACTTTTGATAAAGAATTCCCCCCAAAATGCTGATGGATGTGTCTATAAGATTCCTTGTAAAATTTGCGATAAAGTTTATTGCGGTCAAACTGGTAAAAATCTCGAACTAAGATTAAAACAACATAAATATAGCATTAGAACTGGACAAGATTTCAATGCTCTATTTATTCATGTAAGAGATTTTAACCATCCAATTGATTTTCAAAAAGTTGAGAAAGTAGTATCAAGCAAGTCCATGGTCGACAGGAATATAATTGAATCTTGTTTCATAGAAAGCAGTTTTGACAATAATATGAATATTTCCTTTGGTTTATATAAATTAGATCCATTTATAATTAATAGAATTTGGGAAGAATTTAATAATACACTGGACAAATAATAATTTTTAAATTTTCTTGGGTAGAATAGTTTGTGGGTGAGTTGTGCAAAGGACCTATCCAGTTGTGTCGGCGTGCGTCAGGTGTTTAACCGTTGTGGGATCTGATAGTGAGGTGTTGGCCAGACCCCTTATATAGCTTCCTTGGATGCTTTACTTTCATAGTTCCTTGATAATGTGAGTAGTCACGAAAGCACTTGGAATTTCTCTATTCTTTCAGAGTGGTTGTTTTGCATATTCTGAAATCACCTGTTTACTGTGATCTTATTGCATATA
Organism: Cherax quadricarinatus; assembly: GCF_038502225.1. Taxonomy (NCBI): domain Eukaryota; kingdom Metazoa; phylum Arthropoda; class Malacostraca; order Decapoda; family Parastacidae; genus Cherax; species Cherax quadricarinatus. The sequence goes on along the minus strand of NC_091328.1, from coordinate 9,157,121 downwards.
TATATATATATATATATATATATATATATATATATATTTTTATATATATATATATATATATATATATATATATATATTTTTATATATATATATATATATACAGTGGACCCCCGCTTAACGATCACCTCCAAATGCGACCAATTATGTAAGTGTATTTATGTAAGTGCGTTTGTACGTGTATGTTTGGGGGTCTGAAATGGACTAATCTACTTCACAATATTCCTTATGGGAAAAAATTCGGTCAGTACTGGCACCTGAACATACTACTGGAATGAAAAAAGTTCGTTAACCGGGGGTCCACTGTATATATATATATATATGTATGTATGTATGTCGTGACGAATATGTAAAACTGATCAATTAGCAAGAACTCATTTAAAATTAAGTCCTTTCTGAAAATTTCTCTTATACGTTTAAAGATATATTTTTTCATTAATGTTAATGTAAAAAAAATTAATTTTGCTCCAAAAGAATCTTAGAAAACTTACCTAACCTTATTATAACAAGAACAATTTATTTTAGCCTAACCCAACTAAATATATTTTAGATTTGTTTACAATAATTTAATACTAAACAAACACAGTGAAATATATTTTTTTCGTTAGGTTCAGAATGATTTTGGCTAAATTATTGCATACACAAATTTTCACTTGTTCTATATGGCAAGAGGAGCGTTGCTATTTAAGCCAAGATCGCAAGTTCTGCTTATTCGGCATGACATATATATATATATATAAATATATATATATATATATATATATATATATATATATATATATATATATATATATATATATATATATATATATGTCGTGCCGAATATGTAAAACTGGTCAATTAGCAAGAACTCATTTAAAATTAAGTCCTTTCTAAAATTTTCTCTTATACGTTTAAAGATATATTTTTTCATTAATGTTGACGTAAAAATTTTTAATTTTGCACCAAAAGAATCTTAGAGAACTTACCTAACCTTATTATAACAAGAACAATTTATTTTAGCATAATCCAACTAAATGTATTTTAGATTTGTTTACAATAATTTAATACTAAACAAACGCAGTGAAATATATTTTTTTCGTTAGGTTCAGAATGATTTTGGCGAAATTATTGCATACACAAATTTTCACTTGTCCTATATGGCAAGATGAACGTTGCTATTTAAGCCAAGATCGCAAGTTCTGTCTGTTCGGCACGACATATATATATATATATATATATATATATATATATATATATATATATATATATATATATATATATATATATATATATATATATATATATATATATATATATATATATATATATATGTATGTGTGTGTATGTGTGTGTGTATGTGTGTGTGTATGTGTGTATATGTGTGTGTGTATGTGTGTATGTACTCACCTAGTTGTACTCACCTAGTTGAGGTTGCGGGGGTCGAGTCCGAGCTCCTGGCCCTGCCTCTTCACTGATCGCTACTAGGTCACTCTCCCTGAGCCGTGAGCTTTATCATACCTCTGCTTAAAGCTATGTATGGATCCTGCCTCCACTACATCACTTCCCAAACTATTCCACTTACTGACTACTCTGTGGCTGAAGAAATACTTCCTAACATCCCTGTGATTCATCTGTGTCTTCAGCTTCCAACTGTGTCCCCTTGTTACTGTGTCCAATCTCTGGAACATCCTGTCTTTGTCCACCTTGTCAATTCCTCTCAGTATTTTGTATGTCGTTATCATGTCCCCCCTATCTCTCCTGTCCTCCAGTGTCGTCAGGTTGATTTCCCTTAACCTCTCCTCGTAGGACATACCTCGTAGCTCTGGGACTAGTCTTGTTGCAAACCTTTGCACTTTCTCTAGTTTCTTTACGTGCTTGGCTAGGTGTGGGTTTCAAGCTGGTGCCGCATACTCCAATATGGGTCTAACGTACACAGTGTACAGAGTTCTTATTAAGATGTCGGAATGCTGTTCTGAGGTTTGCTAGGCGCCCATATGCTGCAGCAGTTATTTGGTTGATGTGCGCTTCAGGAGATGTGCCTGGTGTTATACTCACCCCAAGATCTTTTTCCCTGAGTGAGGTTTGTAGTCTCTGGCCCCCTAGATTGTACTCCGTCTGCGGTCTTCTTTGCCCTTCCCCAATCTTCATGACTTTGCACTTGGTGGGATTGAACTCCAGGAGCCAATTGCTGGACCAGGTCTGCAGCCTGTCCAGATCCCTTTGTAGTTCTGCCTGGTCTTCGATCGAGTGAATTCTTCTCATCAACTTCACGTCATCTGCAAACAGGGACACTTCAGAGTCTATTCCTTCCGTCACGTCGTTCACAAATGTGTGTGTGTATGTGTGTGTGTGTGTGTATGTGTATGTGTGTGTGTATGTGTGTGTGTATGTGTGTGTATGTGTGTGTGTATGTGTGTGTGTATGTGTGTGTGTGTGTATGTGTGTGTGTATGTGTGTGTGTATGTGTGTGTGTATGTGTGTGTGTATGTGTGTGTGTATGTGTGTGTGTGTGTGTGTATGTGTGTGTGTGTGTGTGTGTGTGTGTGTGTGTGTGTGTGTGTGTGTGTGTGTATGTGTGTGTATGTGTGTGTATGTGTGTTTATGTGTGTGTGTATGTGTGTGTGTGTGTATGTGTGTGAGTATGTGTGTATGTGTGTGTGTATGTGTGTGTATATGTGTGTGTGTGTGTGTGTGTGTGTGTGTGTGTGTGTGTGTGTGTGTGTGTGTGTGTGTGTGTGTGTGTGTGTGTGTGTGTGTGTGTGTGTGTGTGTGCGCGCGCGCGCCAGCACCTAGTTGTGACTGCGTGACGGGGATCTCAGATCGAGGTCCCACCAACTGCTGCATAAGACTGGTCTCGCTAGGTTTTTCTTCGTAAGGTTCTGTCGTACCTTTCCTAAAGATTGTGTATTATGTTTGCTTCGAGCACTTCCTGGTTTAAGTCACTTTACTTCCCAACCAGCGTGACGCTGATAAAAATACTTCCTAGCCACCTTGGGACACATTTGTGTTTTTTGCTTCCTTTTATGGCCCTAGTTTCCGATCAAGGTCTTGTAAATAATGTCCTTCTCTGCTTTATCTATACTGGGATAACAAACAAATGCTATATTAATAATTATAATCCTTATTTCTTTAAGTACCTAGCTGACGTCAATCACCTACTCTATAGAAAGCCTCTAGTAATGCAGAGCATTTCGGGCAACTTAGCTTAATTTTATCCACAGGATGCGACCCACACCAATCGACTAATACCCACGTACCTACTTGCTGCCAGATGAACAGGAACAGCAGGTACCCGGTAAAGGGATAATTATTAACCCCCAATGTTTCTACCTGTACAGGTTCGACTTTAATATAAAATCTTAGTATACATATTATTATTATAATAAAAAAAAGCGCTAGACCTACAAGGTTCATACAGCGCAGCAGGGCAGTTAAGGGTGCAGGGGTACTGAGCAGCAAGAGGGAGAGGGATTATTATTAGGTCATGGAGTGTAGCGGGGCAGTGGACAGTGCAGGGGTAGATGGCAGAAAGAGGTTAAGGTAGGGCTGTGAGGAGGGCTAAAGCAATCATCGTACTTAGTATACAGAATAATTCTTCCCATGCACGAAAATGCCACATGCAACGAGTGATTCATTGTTATCTTATTTATTTAATAGCAAATTAACCAAGTTTATTGTTAAAGGCCACCTCCGAGTGGGATTTAGCAGAGATGACCTTGATATCACAACCAGGCAGCTCTTCTGTGTATCAGCTGCTGAATATTGCGACACAAATGTTGAGTCAAATCACACACGCACACACTGGGTATTGTTGAAAGTAAACAGTAGCCAGTCTTCCTGCATTTGCTGGAAGTCATTTAGTCAAAGGCAATCTCCTTATACGGCTGAGGATCAATATATCATAGGGGTAAACACCTACAGTTCAAGGCTTCACCTGTGCCTCGACTACTAACTTGATGGCAGCAGGAAGTCAACTCACGATAATTACCATGAGAGTGGCATCGTCTTTTCTCACACGGTACTGTAACTGTATTCTTCATAGCGTTATAATAACTATTATTAGAGTCATGAGAAAATACTGAACCAACATGACTCATACAGCACTTAGGGAATAAGAGGATCTGAGGCTTGATATAAGGAAGAGGAGAGCAGCTCTAGTTCTTTGGATCAGGCATCCCTCTTCCTTTGAAGATCATAACAGCCGGATCTTTAAGGTGTTATCAGATCCTTTATTTCACTCTATGAGCAAAATGTAAAGTGGCTGATAGTATTAAGTGTTTTACTACTGTTCTGTAATAGTTTTTATTTTACATACCTGCCATCATGTTCCGTGATTTGTTTATAAGTGAAGGTTAAATAAATCGGGAGTCTCTTGGTAAATAGTCACTTTATGAAGCAAAGTATTCATTGGTACGTCTCGCCTGCGAGTTGACTTTATAGAATGTATGTTGAACCATGATAAAGCCCACTCGTGGGCGAAACGTTGCACTAATAAATTTTTCTTAGGATGAATCTCTACTGAACACTTGTTGACGTTACATCTTTGGAAATAAATGGTATAAAATACCGACACAATGGAAATATAAACACAAATGCAGTATAATTTGATCCTTTATTGACAACGTTTCACCCACACAGTGGGCTTTTTCAAGTCACACACGGATCTACCTGGGGTTGGAAGGTACGAGAGTATTTATAGTCATGTTCAGAATGTTGAGGTCAGGTGGAGAATGCTGCATCTGATGATCTACCGGGTGGGGTTATAGAGTCTTGGGTAGCTTGGCAGGGGTATTGGACAAGTTGTAGACCTTCTGCAGTGTTCTATGTTCTTATGTGGGATAGCGATGAAGAAGTTTCTTGGCGAGTGGTTCAGCTATGTTATAGAAGCCATTGTTCTGGTTGAAATTGTTGGTTATAGAGATAAGCGATGATTCCAGGATTCTTCTGTATTGAGTGTTGTCTTCTGTGGCTATAAGTCTTGAGTTTCTGTAGTTAATTAAATGGTTGTGTGAATTGCGATGTTGTACACAGGCATTCCTTGTATCGTCAGTCCTGCTTGCATATTGGTGTTCTGAAATGCGTGTTTGGAGGTCTCTTGATGTTTCGCCCACATATAATTTGTTGCAGTCATTACAAGGGATTATGTATACCCCTGCAGAGGATGGAGGCTTGTCCTGTCTACTACTGGTGATGTCCTTGATGGTCGTGGTTGTGGAGGTAGATACTTGGAATGATGTTTTGGCAAAGATGTTGGAAACATGTTTGGCAATGGAGTTGTTGGGGAGGACTATGTATCTCTTCTCGGTAGTGTCTTCTCTGGGTGTGTTGAAGATGTTTAATGCCCGCCGTCTGCAGTCTCTGATGAAGTGACGAGGATAGTGGAGTTTAGAAAATACTTGTTCAATTATAGTGCATTCTTCCTCAAGGAACTCATAGCTGCAGATTCTGAGTGCACGTAGGAAGAAGCCTATAGTCACACCACGTTTGGTTTTGGTGTCGTTGTGAGAGTAGAAGTGGAGAAGATCGTTTTGGTTGGTGGGTTTTCGAAAGACTTTAAAACGAAGTTCGTGGTCAGCTTTGCAGAGCAGAACATCAAGGAAAGGAAGAGTGTTGTCGACTTCTTCTTCAAGTGTGAACTGGATTGAAGGCTCGACCTGGTTGAGCTTGTCTTGGAGAGCTTGAACGTTGAAGCGTTTAGGAGTTATGAGGAGAATGTCGTCAACATAACGGAGCCAGGTGACAGACGAAGGAATAATGGTGGAGAAACGTTCGGCTTCTAGATGTTCCATGTATAAGTTCGCCAGGACTGCACTGAGTGGCGAACCCATGGGTAGTCCAAAAGTCTGCTGAAAGAGGTGATTTTCGAAGGAGAAACACGTAAAGCCAACACATAGTTCAGCCAGCGATTTCATCGACCTTGTTGAACTATGTGTTGGCTTTACGTGTTTCTCCTTCGAAAATCACCTCTTTCACCAAACGTGGTGTGATTATAGGCTTCTTCCTACGTGCACTCAGAATCTGCAGCAATGAGTTCCTTGAGGAAGAATGCACTATAATTGAACAAGTGACCTGTACTTTGAGTGCTGACCTGTACTTAACTCTGTGAAGAAGTGTCTTGTTTGCTCCCGTGGACTGAACCAAGATGCCCTCCATCGAGCAACTTTACCAGCAACTTAAGGAAGAATTGAGGGCAGCGAAGATGGAGATACGGCGACTGACCGAAGAAAACAAGAGGATTCGTAGTAGTCCTCCTGTTTCGAGTCCTCAGGTCAAGAAGGGATCGTGGTCAGTGGCTGGACAGCAGGGGACGACGAAGTTGACGATCAAGAAGACGAATGGAAAGCCAGAAACGATGAAGAAGAAAGAGACTGCTGTGGAAACTCCCGTGGAAACCTCCAACGCATTCTCGGTGCTACCCGACGAATGTGAGTCTACTACTGGGATCGTCACGACGAACGACAACAAGGAAGGTAAGAATATTGTTGTTGTTGGGGATAGCCAGGTTAAATACATGGATAGGGCATTCTGCTTGAAGGACAGGAGTAGGAGACAAAGGGTATGCTTTCCTGGGGCTGGGATGGAGGACATTGTTAGCCGGCTTGACAACATCATGAACGGTAATGGGATTAATCCTATTATTTGCCTCAGTGCTGGAGGCAATGATGTTGGCAAGCGTAGAAGTGAGGATTTAGTTAGAAAGTTCAGGACAGCTATAGACATGATTAGGAAGAAGGGGGGGCGCCCTGTTATATGTGGCATTTTGCCAAGAAGAGGTGTTGGTAATGAATGGTTGTCCAGAGCAATTGGTATCAATTGTTGGCTGGATAAACACTGTAAGGATAATGCAGTACCATTCATTGACAACTGGGACAACTTCTATGGCCGAAATGACATGTATGCCAGGGATGGGGTTCACTTATCCAGGGCAGGTGTGGGTTTTCTTGCTAACTCAGTTGAGGGGGTTGTTAGGACTTTAAACTAGGATTAGTTAGAGGTATGGGTTTTTGCAGGAAAACTGTGAAGTCGCAGGGTAGTAATATGAGTACTAGGAGAACTAGTAATAGGCAAAATGAGGTGGATATTGGAAAGCCAGTGGCACTAATTGACAAGGACAGTAATAGGTTTAGTGGAATAATAGAAAAAAGCAGGAAGGGTAAAGAGAGAGGAGGGTCATTAAAAGTTTATTACACAAATAGTCGCAGTGCTAGGAATAAGATGGGCGAGTTGAGACTAGTTGCTAGTGCAGGTAACATAGATGTATTTGCCATTACTGAGACGTGGTTTAATTCAAAAAGTCGGGACATGCCTGCAGAATGTCACATTCAGGGTTTTAAATTGTTCCAAGTAGATAGAAGTATCGGGAAGGGGGGTGGGGTGGCATTGTATGTCCGAGATCGCTTGAACTGTTGCATAAAAACGGGTATTAAGTCTGAAGTAACACATACAGAGTCTGTTTGGATAGAATTTTCAGAGGGGCATGAAAAATTAATTTTAGGTGTGATATACCGTCCCCCAAATTTAGATAGGGACCAAGGGAGACTACTATGGGAGGAAATTGTTAGGGCCACAAGGCACGATAATGTAGTAATTCTAGGAGACTTTAACTTTAGTCATATTGATTGGAATTTCTTGACTGGGAATTTAGAATCATACGATTTCTTAGAAGTAGTTCAGGATTGTTTTTTGAAACAGTTTGTGACAGAACCTACAAGGGGAAATAACCTGCTTGACTTAGTTCTGGCAAACAATGAATCCCTTGTTAATAATTTAGAAGTTTCAGAGGAACTGGGTGCTAGCGACCACAAATCAATTACATTTAGAATTGAATGGAAGTATGATAGTAGGGATAACTCAGTAACAGTCCCAGATTTTCGCTTAGCAGATTACGATGGGCTTAGAGAACACTTATCATCTGTTGACTGGGGTAACGAAGAGAGCTATCAATATGACAGTTTTCTGAACACAATACATGCTGCTCAAAGAACGTTTATCCCTTATAAGGAAATTAGATCAAATAGAAATGACCCTAAATGGATGAATAATAGGCTGAAATATCTACTAGGGCATAAGAAAGGAATTTATAGGCGTATCAAAAGAGGCGAGGGTCATCTTATGAATCAGTATATTGACATTAAGAGGGACATTAAAAAGGGGATAAGAAAAGCAAAAAGGGACTATGAAATTAAAGTTGCTAGGGATTCTAAAACTAATCCAAAAAGTTTTTTCCAGGTATATAGAACAAAAGTCAGAGATAAGATAGGTCCCCTTAAAAATAACTATGGGCATCTTACTGACAAAGAGAATGAAATGTGCTCGATTTTAAATAATTATTTTCTCTCGGTTTTTACACAGGAAGACACTAATAATATCCCGGTAATTAATTTTTATAGTGGATCAGAAGAAGATAAATTATGTAACATCACAGTCACTAGTGAAATGGTTGTGAAGCAGATAGACCGACTGAAGCAAAATAAGTCACCGGGTCCTGATGAGGTTTTTTCAAGGGTTCTTAAGGAATGCAAAATGGAAGTCTGTGAACCATTAACTAATATTTTTAATTTATCTCTTCAAACAGGTGTAGTGTCTGATATGTGGAAGATGGCTAATGTAATTCCTATTTTTAAAACAGGGGACAAGTCGTTACCGTCAAATTACCGCCCAATAAGCCTGACCTCAATTGTAGGCAAGTTGCTAGAGTCAATTATAGCTGAGATTATAAGAAGCCATCTCGATAAGCATAGCTTGATTAATGATACTCAGCATGGATTCACAAGAGGCCGGTCTTGTCTAACTAATTTATTAACTTTCTTCAGTAAAGCTTTTGAGGCTGTTGACCACGATAAAGAATTTGATATTGTTTACTTAGATTTTAGTAAGGCATTTGATAGAGTTCCGCACCAAAGACTGTTGAAGAAAGTAGCAGCTCATGGCATTGGGGGGAGGGTGCTCTCGTGGATCGAGTCATGGCTCACAGACAGGAAGCAGAGAGTGTCCATAAATGGGGTTAAATCCGAGTGGGGATCGGTAACAAGTGGCGTTCCACAGGGATCAGTCTTGGGCCCGTTGTTGTTTATAATGTATATCAATGATCTTGATGAAGGAATTGCTAGTGATATGAGCAAATTCGCCGATGACACGAAGATAGGTAGGATAATTGATTCAAACGTAGATGTTAGGGAACTTCAGGAGGATTTAGACAAACTCTACTCTTGGTCAGAAAAGTGGCAGATGCAGTTCAATGTGGATAAATGCAAGGTTCTGAAGCTCGGGAGTGTCTATAACCCTAGCACTTATAAGTTAAATAATGTAGAACTTAGCCATACAGATTGCGAAAGGGACTTGGGGGTTATGGTAAGCAGCAACCTTAAACCAAGACAGCAATGCCTAAGCGTACGTAATAAGGCAAATAGATTACTGGGATTTATATCAAGAAGTGTAAGCAACAGAAGTCCAGAGGTCATACTGCAGCTTTATACATCATTAGTAAGGCCTCACCTAGATTATGCAGCTCAATTCTGGTCTCCATATTACAGAATGGACATAAATTCGTTAGAAAACATTCAGCGTAGGATGACTAAATTAATACATAGCATTAGAAATCTTCCTTATGAAGAAAGATTGAAGACTCTTAAGTTACATTCACTTGTTAGACGAAGAATGAGGGGAGACCTGATCGAAGTGTATAAGTGGAAGATAGGTATTAATAAAGGGGATATTAACAAGGTCTTGAGGATATCTCTCCAAGAGAGAACCCGCAGTAATGGATTTAAATTAGATAAGTTTAGATTTAGAAAGGACATAGGAAAGTATTGGTTTGGAAATAGGGTAGTTGATGAGTGGAACAGTCTACCTAGTTGGGTTATTGAGGCTAGGACTTTGGGTAGTTTCAAATTTAGGTTGGATAAGTACATGAGTGGGAGGGGTTGGATTTGAGTGGGACTTGCACATCGGAGCTTGTTTCTTGGGTGGCATTGAAAATTGGGTTGGGCAAATGTTTTGTTAGTGGGATGAATTGTAAAGGACCTGCCTAGTATGGGCCAACAGGCCTTCTGCAGTGTTCCTCCTTTCTTATGTTCTTATGTTCTTTTCTAAACTCCACTATCCTCGTCACTTCATCAGAGACTGCAGACGGCGGGCATTAAACATCTTCAACACACCCAGAGAATGATGAATGGTTTGAAAAACCGACATGTTGAAGATTGAGACACTTATGCAGCATATGGGAATCTTTATTCAGGAAACGTTTCGCCACGCAGTGGCTTCATCAGTCCAATACAAAGAGGAAGGCGTAAGGAGAGGAGGAGAATGAGGTAATCAGTCCCTCAACCTGGAGTCGATGTGTTCAGTCCATCAATCTTGTAGAATGTACAGCATAGGGCCGTAGACGTGGCTTATATACTGTAGTGAGGTGACGTGAAGCAGTTGGAGGCGGGGTCATAGTGGTACCATCCACTAGTCGAAGTAGGTCTTCGTCCAAAGGTTGAACAAGTGTTGAAGAATTCTTTGTAACAAGATCCCATGATGCTGCTGTGTCTGACAGTTGTGATGAATGGTTTGAAAAACCGACATGTTGAAGATTGAGACACTTATGCAGCATATGGGAATCTTTATTCAGGAAACGTTTCGCCACGCAGTGGCTTCATCAGTCCAATACAAAGAGGAAGGCGTAAGGAGAGGAGGAGAATGAGGTAATCAGTCCCTCAACCTGGAGTCGATGTGTTCAGTCCATCAATCTTGTAGAATGTACAGCATAGGGCCGTAGACGTGGCTTATATACTGTAGTGAGGTGACGTGAAGCAGTTGGAGGCGGGGTCATAGTGGTACCATCCACTAGTCGAAGTAGGTCTTCGTCCAAAGGTTGAACAAGTGTTGAAGAATTCTTTGTAACAAGATCCCATGATGCTGCTGTGTCTGACAGTTGTGATGAATGGTTTGAAAAACCGACATGTTGAAGATTGAGACACTTATGGACGAAGACCTACTTCGACTAGTGGATGGTACCACTATGACCCCGCCTCCAACTGCTTCACGTCACCTCACTACAGTATATAAGCCACGTCTACGGCCCTATGCTGTACATTCTACAAGATTGATGGACTGAACACATCGACTCCAGGTTGAGGGACTGATTACCTCATTCTCCTCCTCTCCTTACGCCTTCCTCTTTGTATTGGACTGATGAAGCCACTGCGTGGCGAAACGTTTCCTGAATAAAGATTCCCATATGCTGCATAAGTGTCTCAATCTTCAACATGTCGGTTTTTCAAACCATTCATCACAACTGTCAGACACAGCAGCATCATGGGATCTTGTTACAAAGAATTCTTCAACACTTGTTCAACCTTTGGACGAAGACCTACTTCGACTAGTGGATGGTACCACTATGACCCCGCCTCCAACTGCTTCACGTCACCTCACTACAGTATATAAGCCACGTCTACGGCCCTATGCTGTACATTCTACAAGATTGATGGACTGAACACATCGACTCCAGGTTGAGGGACTGATTACCTCATTCTCCTCCTCTCCTTACGCCTTCCTCTTTGTATTGGACTGATGAAGCCACTGCGTGGCGAAACGTTTCCTGAATAAAGATTCCCATATGCTGCATAAGTGTCTCAATCTTCAACATGTCGGTTTTTCAAACCATTCATCACAACTGTCAGACACAGCAGCATCATGGGATCTTGTTACAAAGAATTCTTCAACACTTGTTCAACCTTTGGACGAAGACCTACTTCGACTAGTGGATGGTACCACTATGACCCCGCCTCCAACTGCTTCACGTCACCTCACTACAGTATATAAGCCACGTCTACGGCCCTATGCTGTACATTCTACAAGATTGATGGACTGAACACATCGACTCCAGGTTGAGGGACTGATTACCTCATTCTCCTCCTCTCCTTACGCCTTCCTCTTTGTATTGGACTGATGAAGCCACTGCGTGGCGAAACGTTTCCTGAATAAAGATTCCCATATGCTGCATAAGTGTCTCAATCTTCAACACCCAGAGAAGACACTGCCGAGAAGAGATACATAGTCCTCCTACTACTACTACTACCCTGCACCTCTCCTTCCGACAGTATTTAAGTCTCCGCACTGTCGCTCGATCTTCAGATAGTTCCTGACTATGGAACTGAACTTCTCCAGGCCGAGGGACTGACAACCTCAAATTCTACGACTTTAAGGGTGATGGACTGATTACATCGTCTTCACATCTCTACTGTTCCTGCCTACTTTCTGTATTCGACTGAAGAAGCCTACTGTGTAGGCGAAACGTTTCGGAATAAAGTTGTCTAACTGTTGCATATGTGTCTTACCTAACAACCTGTCGGTATTGTATACCATTTTGATGTTCATCTTGTCAGACACTGCAACACGTGGCATCTTGGTACAGAAAACACCTTGGACAAGCTTTTCAAGTGAGAAGGGTTGGATCTGAGAGGGACATGACCTCTCAGTGGCCTCTCACTACTACTACTACTACCCTGCACCTCTCCTTCCGACAGTATTTAAGTCTCCGCACTGTCGCTCGATCTTCAGATAGTTCCTGACTATGGAACTGAACTTCTCCAGGCCGAGGGACTGACAACCTCAAATTCTACGACTTTAAGGGTGATGGACTGATTACATCGTCTTCACATCTCTACTGTTCCTGCCTACTTTCTGTATTCGACTGAAGAAGCCTACTGTGTAGGCGAAACGTTTCGGAATAAAGTTGTCTAACTGTTGCATATGTGTCTTACCTAACAACCTGTCGGTATTGTATACCATTTTGATGTTCATCTTGTCAGACACTGCAACACGTGGCATCTTGGTACAGAAAACACCTTGGACAAGCTTTTCAAGTGAGAAGGGTTGGATCTGAGAGGGACATGACCTCTCAGTGGCCTCTCACTACTACTACTACTACTACTACTACTACCCTGCACCTCTCCTTCCGACAGTATTTAAGTCTCCGCACTGTCGCTCGATCTTCAGATAGTTCCTGACTATGGAACTGAACTTCTCCAGGCCGAGGGACTGACAACCTCAAATTCTACGACTTTAAGGGTGATGGACTGATTACATCGTCTTCACATCTCTACTGTTCCTGCCTACTTTCTGTATTCGACTGAAGAAGCCTACTGTGTAGGCGAAACGTTTCGGAATAAAGTTGTCTAACTGTTGCATATGTGTCTTACCTAACAACCTGTCGGTATTGTATACCATTTTGATGTTCATCTTGTCAGACACTGCAACACGTGGCATCTTGGTACAGAAAACACCTTGGACAAGCTTTTCAAGTGAGAAGGGTTGGATCTGAGAGGGACATGACCTCTCAGTGGCCTCTCACTACTACTACTACTACTACTACTACTACCCTGCACCTCTCCTTCCGACAGTATTTAAGTCTCCGCACTGTCGCTCGATCTTCAGATAGTTCCTGACTATGGAACTGAACTTCTCCAGGCCGAGGGACTGACAACCTCAAATTCTACGACTTTAAGGGTGATGGACTGATTACATCGTCTTCACATCTCTACTGTTCCTGCCTACTTTCTGTATTCGACTGAAGAAGCCTACTGTGTAGGCGAAACGTTTCGGAATAAAGTTGTCTAACTGTTGCATATGTGTCTTACCTAACAACCTGTCGGTATTGTATACCATTTTGATGTTCATAGTCCTCCCCAACAACTCCATTGCCAAACATGTTTCCAACATCTTTGCCAAAACATCATTCCAAGTATCTACCTCCACAACCACGACCATCAAGGACATCACCAGTAGTAGACAGGACAAGCCTCAATCCTCTGCAGGGGTATACATAATCCCTTGTAATGACTGCAACAAATTATATGTGGGCGAAACATCAAGAAACCTCCAAACACGCATTTCAGAACACCAATATGCAAGCAGGACTGACGATACAAGGAATGCCTGTGTACAACATCGCAATTCACACAACCATTTAATTAACTACAGAAACTCAAGACTTATAGCCACAGAAGACAACACTCAATACAGAAGAATCCTGGAATCATCGCTTATCTCTATAACCAACAATTTCAACCAGAACAATGGCTTCTATAACATAGCTGAACCACTCGCCAAGAAACTTCTTCATCGCTATCCCACATAAGAACATAGAACACTGCAGAAGGTCTACAACTTGTCCAATACCCCTGCCAAGCTACCCAAGACTCTATAACCCCACCCGGTAGATCATCAGATGCAGCATTCTCCACCTGACCTCAACATTCTGAACATGACTATAAATACTCTCGTACCTTCCAACCCCAGGTAGATCCGTGTGTGACTTGAAAAAGCCCACTGTGTGGGTGAAACGTTGTCAATAAAGGATCACATTATACTGCATTTGTGTTTATATTTCCACGTTACATCTTTATTCAGTATATAAGTTCCCCATGTGGGTGGTGACTGCTGGCTGGACACTGGGTAGTGAGGACTGGCAACCTTGTGGGTGGTGACTGCTGGCTGGACACTGGGTAGTGAGGACTGACAACCTTGTGGGTGGTGACTGCTGGCTGGACACTGGGTAGTGAGGACTGACAACCTTGTGGGTGGTGACTGCTGGTTGGACACTGGGTAGTGAGGACTGACAACCTTGTGGGTGGTGACTGCTGGTTGGACACTGGGTAGTGAAGACTGACAATCTTGTGGGTGGTGACTGCTGGCTGGACACTGGGTAGTGAGGACTGACAACCTTGTGGGTGGTGACTGCTGGCTGGACACTGGGTAGTGAGGACTGACAACCTTGTGGGTGGTGACTGCTGGCTGGACACTGGGTAGTGAGGACTGACAACGTTGTGGGTGGTGACTGCTGGCTGGACACTGGGTAGTGAGGACTGACAACCTTGTGGGTGGTGACTGCTGGCTGGACACTGGGTAGTGAGGACTGACAACCTTGTGGGTGGTGACTGCTGGCTGGACACTGGGTAGTGAGGACTGACAACCTTGTGGGTGGTGACTGCTGGCTGGACACTGGGTAGTGAGGACTGACAACCTTGTGGGTGGTGACTGCTGGTTGGACACTGGGTAGTGAGGACTGACAACCTTGTGGGTGGTGACTGCTGGCTGGACACTGGGTAGTGAGGACTGACAACCTTGTGGGTGGTGACTGCTGGCTGGACACTGAGTAGTGAGGACTGACAACCTTGTGGGTGGTGACTGTTGACTGGACACTGGGTAGTGAGGACTGACAACCTTGTGGGTGGTGACTGCTGGCTGGACACTGGGTAGTGAGGACTGACAACCTTGTGGGTGGTGACTGCTGGTTGGACACTGGGTAGTGAGGACTGACAACCTTGTGGGTGGTGACTGCTGGCTGGACACTGGGTAGTGAGGACTGACAACCTTGTGGGTGGTGACTGCTGGCTGGACACTGGGTAGTGAGGACTGACAACCTTGTGGGTGGTAACTGCTGGCTGGACACTGGGTAGTGAGGACTGACAACCTTGTGGGTGGTAACTGCTGGTTGGACACTGGGTAGTGAGGACTGACAACCTTGTGGGTGGTAACTGCTGGCTGGACACTGGGTGGTGAGGACTGACGACCTTGTGGGTGGTGACTGCTGGCTGGACACTGGGTAGTGAGGACTGACAACCTTGTGGGTGGTGAATGCTGGCTGGACACTGGATAGTGAGGACTGACAACCTTGTGGGTGGTGACTGCTGGCTGGACACTGGATAGTGAGGACTGACAACCTTGTGGGTGGTGACTACTGGAGGCTGTCTTGGAAGACTTGTGTAACATTGCCCACGTTGCTGTACTCACCAACTTGTGAACACGTGGGTCAGGTTTCAGTTCCTGGCCACCGTTTCTGACGTTACTGTCCCATGGTGCGCTCCTTAATTATAATGTGTTACTTGCTTATAGCGTCATTATCACCACTGCTTGCATCGCTGAATTTAACGCAGATTACAACATTTGTTAGTTAGAACAAAATGAAAACATCACGGTACTCAAATTAGCATATCGCGCCTCATTATCTATGCACACTAAGTTAACAATAACTACTCACATGCAAATACTATTCTATAAGGCCGTGTCTCACATACATAATAAACGTCATACAGTATCCTGCACCACAACAAATTATCCATTTGAAACTAGAAGCACCGATGCTTCATTCATTATAATCTGAAAGCTTAATTATAAACCACATATACAGATGTTGAATCCTTATAGCATGCAAGAACTCCATTACAAAGCCGATACAGTTTACTGATGGTGGAGTCCTCTTTTATCACCAGCTGTTGAAGTCACATGCATTAATCGCATGTCTTTCACTATAACAATAATATTAAACTGCACTAGATAAGAGGAGCAACGCTGAGATAAACAGACATGTAATACAGTGAAATCTTTACTGATAAAATGGTTCACCCACGAGGTGGGTTTTATCATAGCCCTGAAGAATCCACTCGCAGGTGACACGCTGAACAGATCAAAATTTCATTGTCTTAAGGTTTTATTTACAGATATTAAAAGGACTTTGCCAAGCGACTCTATTCAGCAAATGGCTCTTCGCGTCCACAATGATTAGGTCAAGTGATGCCTCACACTTCAGTATCCGGGATGCTAATAAGAGAACATTTGTGGAGTTGAACACAGAATCTGCTGCTTGACGAACATAATCACGTGCTTTTATACACAAATCATAACACTCATAGTGATCAATGCATGACATTGCTTTCATTGAAGAGAGAAGGATATTTGCATGACCTTTCTGGTGGTCACCTTGTAGAAACGGGATGAACAATGGCCTTCCATGACATGGTCTCGGATTAAACTACCGTCAGTAATGGTGCCTTTAACTGGTGAGTAAATATGTTTATCATACATGACTTTAGGTGCGGGAAAGAATATATCGCAGGTCATCTGGAGCAACGATTTTTTTTATGGTTAAAGACACATGGGCGAACAATATTATGTACCTGGTTGTTACCAATGAATTTTATCTTCACGTACTCGTTGCCTCCCTACTTTTCAAATGATGCAGTTAGATTTACTGCTCTCTAGTGCATATCCATTTTTTATAGTCTTGCTATCACATAAAAACACATCTCATGACAAGAATAAAATTCTAGACATATACGTAATGTCACCCAATAACTCTCAAGTAAGCGTAACAATTCTGTCTACAATTTTTGCTAATAAAAATATTTCCAAAGACAGGAAAAATGCAAATATGAATACAGACAAGGACGGGATTTTTTGCTTCCTGCTGTGTTAAAGTCAACATAAAGTATAAAAGAGGCATTATGGAAGTGACCACAGAGAAGGACCTTAAGGATTGACCTACTGGTGATGTTGATTATAATTATTGGAGAGAGACAGAGAAGACGTGTGCAGGGAGAGAGGCCCGGCACATTACCACATGTTTGTTTGTCATTCTATCTGCTTGTTATTGATTGCTTGTCATTCTGCTTCCTTGTCTGTCTGCCTGCTTATCATTGTTTCCTTGTCTGTCTACCTGCTTATCATTCTGTCTGCCTGCTTGCTTATCATTCTCCTTCCATGTCTGTCTGCCTGCTTATCATTCTGCTCGATTATTTGTCTTTTGCTTGTCATTCTACTTGTCTGCTCGCTTGCTTGTTTTTTTTTTTTTGGCTTGTTTGTGTCTACCTAACCAGCTGTAGCACCGTACTGTAACGGCTTGAAAAAATGCGTTCAGACGGAACGCAAGTCTTCCGAGCCTGGCGTTGGCTTAACCACGCACGGCTCCTCAAATAACACTTCTTCAAGGGTAGTTGGTTCCGCATTGCTGGCGACGGACTCTTGATCCAATGAATTGGAACTGCCTTCCGTTTCCCGCAACTGAATTTTATTACCTCCTGTTCCAGTCCCTGTAGATGACCCCTCATGGATTTAGCGCTTCAAAGTGAATAATAATAATAGTAGCAACAACGCTAATAATAATAATAATAATAATAATAATAATAATAATAATAATAATAATAATAATAATAATAATAATAATTACTAATAATATACTTTGAGCATATTGGCAAATATATTCTTCATAGCGCCTGTGGAATGGAAGGGAATTAGGTTTGATTCGAGGACGATACGGTAGCTCCAGTTCCTCTAATCAAGGGCTTTTTTTCATCAGCATCAAGGCCCCTACCTTCCCCTCTCTCGTGAAGGAAGAACAAGCAACGTAATGTAGAGAGACATACACCAGGGTGAAAGATCACACAACATTAGTTCAATCATCACGTTTCAAAAGAGGAATTTTTATTGTCCACCATAAATCCTTTGTCCGCTAACCTCAAGTCCTTGTAGCGGCCGCGAGTGGAATATTAATCAGCTCCTCGTCTTCTAAATCTCGAATCAATATATTAAGGGGAAAAATATCAGATTCGGTGCGGTTAAAACAAATCCTTTGTAATATAGTGGAGAGTATCATATGTTATGTGTTTGAAAACCTTAATTTTTAAAGGGGAGTGGACGAGTAAGCCACATGAAGGCTTCGGTCAGATGACCAGACGCTCCTATGGCGGGTCATCATATGGATAAGATTCGCCTCAGGTGAAACACCTGTCCTGTTTCCTGACAGATCTTGTAATGATGTTGGTAGAATTACCGACAATATGTTAGGTAAAAGGACACATGTGCAACTAATGCAGCATTTTATTGTGGAAACGTTTCGCTCTCCAGGAGCTTTATCAAGTCGTTGTATTGCTTGTAACGGCCTAACAAAGCTCCTGCAGAGGGAAACGTTGCCACAGCAGAATGTCGCATTAGTTGCACATGTGTCCTCTCACCTGATAAATCTTGTCTAACTTAAACTAACATGACATGCTAGGGTGGAGGTGTGAGACACGCTCACCCGAGCCTCCAGGCACCTCCATTCAACAAAGAACAAGTCACAACACTGTGGCTGGAACAATTCTCCTTGACTTGACAACAATCCAGGACGATCCGTAACACCGTCATAAGTTTCCTCTCCTAAGCTCGATTCAGCGTTTTAATAGGAACATTCAACAGTCTTCTGAATGTAGGTAAATAGTTCAGAGAACCAAGAAGTTGATAAATTAGACACATGTGCAACACTTAGGTATCTTTACTGAGGAAACGTTTCACCACACAGTGGCTTCATCAGTCCTATACAAAGGAGAATGGTGAAGACCAGGAGTGTGAGGTAATCAGTCCCTCAGCCTGGAGTAGATGTAATCAATCGACTCCAGACTGAGAGACTGATTACCTCAAATTCCTTCTGATCTTCACCATCGTCCTTTGTATAGGACTGATGAAGCCACTGTGTGGTGAAAGATTTCCTCAATAATAACACCCAAGTGTTGAACATGTGTCTAATTTATCAACTCTGTCGTTAGTGTGAAGCTCTTAACAATCGCAGCTCATGATGCTGCCTTTAATATTTTTACTGGGTGGACTTGAAAGCCAGCGGAAGGCCTCGGTGTTAGGACCAAAAGATTGACCGAGTCAGGAAAGGGGTTTCGTGGTTCTTTTGACATAGAAAATACCACCGAGAGCACGAAGACCCTCAACCCTTCAGCGAGATGAAGGAGGCAGCCAGATAGCTAGCTACAGCACCGCTGATATCTGCAGTTATTCCTCAGCTAACTACGTACATGGTGAAAATTTGGTATGTGATAGCGACAAGTTGTGGTTACAGACGAGAGAGCAAACACTTTGACATCTTATTATAAATACGTTTCGATTTTGTGACCGAAGAGACCAAGGTCGTAGAACCGTGTGTCTTTGACCCCTAAACGGTCCAAACGTATATATACGTTCTTACTGCTAGCGCCACAAACGTATGTATAGGTTTTAATTTTGCTTGACTTTCTTTAAGCCACGCTGCTAGGCTTTCTATAAGCGGCACTGCATAGCTTTCTTTGGTTATTCTGGTTTACTTATCTTCCAAGGTTAATAATAAGAATAAACATTAAAATGGTATAAAATACCGACAGATTGTTAGGTAGGACACATATGCAACAGTTAGGTATCTTTATTTTGAAACGTTTCGCCTACACAGTAGGCTTCTTCAGTCGAGTACAGAAAAGTTGATAGAAGCAGAAGATACTTGAAGACGATGTAATCAGTCCATCACCCTTAAAGTTTTGAGGTGGTCAGTCCCTCAGTCTGGAGAAGAGCATTGTTCCGTTGTCTGAAACAATATGAAGTTGAAGTAACGAACGAACGAACGAAAGTTCAGGTAAGATCCCAAATGGGATGAGCGGGGAAGACGGGACAGACGAAGAATAGTGCTGGAGAGGAGTGTTCTTAGTCGTAGAAATAGAGCCAGGGCTTAACCCAGCAGCAAAGGCGATCGTGGGACAGATATTGAAAAGAGAAATTCCGGTTCTTCTGTTGGGACTCCGGTGGGGTGAGCTGGGAGTAAGGGACTTGCGACCTTTAGAGCTAGAGAGGAGTGCAGAACTGAGTCATGTCTTAACCCAAAAAAGCTAAGGCGAACGTGGGTCAGAGAATGGTACCTGTCTTAGAAGGTACCTGTCAGCGGATCCAAGGTTATTTGTAAGTAGGGTTAGGAGCAGGATCATGCAAGGAGTAGAAAAGGTTGTGTTGGTTTGTGGGTCTGCGAATGTCTTCGTCAAGGAGAGAGGTCCAGTAGTCATGTCGTGTCTCAAGTTTGTCTATCTGTCTGTCACTGAGCCTCTTCCAGTACAGATTCAGCGCAGGGACGTCTAACTGGGCATGGAGAGACTCGCTTGTGGCGAAGTCCTCCCATCTGACATCAAGCACCCAGCGCAGCGCCTTGTTCTGGACACGCTGCAGTTTAAGTAAGTTTGTTTTTGCTGCAAGAGAGAGGGCTAGAGGAGAGTAAGTTATCAGAGGACGTATTAGGGATTTGTAGAGGTGTAGTTTGGTGCGTTGAGAGGCATGTTTCAGCTTGTAGAGGCCCGCAAGGGCCTTACTAGCTATTGCATGCCTTGAGTGAATGTGTCCGTGTAAACGAAGAAGGTAGTCAAGATTAACGCCAAGGACAGTGACAGATTGTGTGATAGGGAAGTAAGTGCGGGTGTCAGCTGTTCTGAGTTCGACAGGTAATGGAGGATCACGTTTCCTGTAGTTAAAATACGTAATGCTGGATTTTGCTGCATTGGTTTTGATCCTCCATTTTTGTTCCCAGATGGCTATCCTGTCAACTTCATTTTGTGTTTTGTGTGTGAGTGTATCTATATTGGCATGAGTGATAAGTTGTGTAATGTCGTCTGCATAGGCTAGTGTGATGGAGTTGTGGTATATAGGTGTTGGAATGTCGTTAGTGTATAAAATGTAGAGGGTAGGGGAAAGGACAGATCCCTGGGGTACTCCAGCATTTAGTGTGAAGTAGTCAGAGTAACAGCCTTGGAATTTGATTCTCATGGTACGGCCGTCTAGGAAGTTGCAGAGGAGTTTACGAGTATTGAGAGGCAGGTTGAAGTTAGTGCAGAGTTTGTACTTGAGCCCCTCGTGCCACACAGTGTCAAAAGCTTTTTCAACGTCTTTTGCAACCAGGGCTGTCCTGTTTCTTTGTTTTGTGTTTATGTGGATGTAGTTGAGAATGATGTTAATGGCATCCTGTGTGGATCTGTGTGTTCTGAAGCCAAACTGACCATCTGAAAGTAGAGAATTATGTTCCAGGTATCTGCGAAGGCGATGATTAATGAGTTTTTCAAAGAGTTTTCCTAAAGTTTCGAGGAGGCTGATAGGGCGATAGTTTCTAGGGTCAGAGTGGTCTTTATTGGGTTTAGGAAGGAGGATAGCAGTAGCAGCTTTGAAGAGGGAAGGGAAGTATCCAGAGGCAAGGGAGGCATTGAGGAGGTTTGTGTAGGCAGTAATGATAGAGTCAGGAAGGTGTTTCAGGATAATATGGTTTAGGCCAGAGGCACCAGGAGCCTTTGGAGGAAGGTGTCTGAGGAGAGTTTTAATGTCTGTGTTGGTGAAAGGAGAGTCGAGTTCTTGGGAGGAGGTAAGAGTGTCTAGATGTATGTGGCTGTCTGGTGTTGTTTCTTGTGTGTGTGCAGTGTTCCAGTGTTCTATGTTCTGAATGTGTTGAATAACGTTAGGGTGAGGTGGGTGAGCGTGGAAGATGTTCTCCCAGATGTGTTTGAAGATGTTGGTAGCAGCCTGTGGGTCTGAGATGTGTGTGTTGTTGTGGGTGATGTGTTTGAATTTGTTGGTGGGAGTAGTGCCTCTGATTTTTTTGATAAAGTTCCAGAAGGCTTTAGTGTTTTTAACACGCTGCCTGTCCGCTTGTTGTATTAGTCGTGACCAGTGATTGTTGTGGTCTTGGTCTAGGCTGTGTAAAATGTTGTTTCTAAGGTAAGTGAGATCTAATCGGACTTGATTAAATCTATGTGTGTTGTAGAGGAAGCGGTTGTGGTAGCAGATAATTAGTCTTCTTGTTCTGAGTGACGGTTTGAAGGAATAACGAGTGGTGTGAGTTTTCTTTGGTATTGCGATGTTGGCTGCTTGTGTAATGGTGTCCTGGATGAGATCAAGTTGAGTATCGATGTCAGAGATAGGTTTGTTGTTGTAGTCATAGGTGAGGTTAATATTGTCTATGTGTTGTTTGAAAGCATCCCAGTCAGCGTTCTTGTAGGAGAATGAAGGTGTGGTTGGAATGAGGATAGGGTTGGAGGAGATGTGTAAGATGACTGGGATGTGATCAGAGCCTGTAATAGGGCCAGGTGAGATGTAATGTTGAAATAGAGAGCTGGCTCGGTTTGCCAGAATGATGTCTGGTTTGCCTTGGCCCGTGTGGTTGAAGAAGGTATTGAAGTCTGGGCCAAGATGAATTAGGTGTTTATGGTTTGTGAAGTTGAGTAATTGGTGACCAAGTTGGTTGTTACTGGTGTGATGAAAGGCAGTGTGTTTGGCATTCATGTCAGCTAGTAGGTAAGTTGGTGTGTTGGTGTAGTTGAAGACTAAGGAGAGGTCGTGTATGTTGAGAGTAGTGTTTGGGCGAGCATAGGTGGTGAAAAAGATAAAGGGGCCAAGGTGGGTGTGTATTCTGACCGCAAGACAGTGTTGGTGAATAAAAGGGATTGGGAGAAATTCATGTTTTATGTTGGAATTGACAAGGATGGCAACCCCATCGTGGGGATCATAGGGGGACTGTAGTGCAGTATAACCATAATGGCGGATACATTGAGGGGCTTTGAGGCAGGTACTGTTTAGCAAAACAATATCTGGTCTCTCTGCTTCAAGGAGCTCGGCCAGTAGGTGTCTAATTGTAAAGTAAGAACGTACGTTGAGCTGAATCGCCTTAAACGTGATTTAATGGTTTCGTCTTAGCAAAGTTAATGTCGGGGGAGGAGTTTGGATTAAAGCCCGTGATAGTGGTGCCATCAGTGGATGTGTGTTTGTAGGTGCTACGGACCCGTTTCCTGGAGGGGGAGGAAGAGATGGATCTGTTTTTATGTTCTTTGGTCTGTCCGTTAGAAGTTGGGGTAGGTTTAGGTTTGAGTGGATTTTGTCTGGAGGAGGTGGAGTTGGACCTGGATGAGGTTTTGGTTGTGGTGGAGTGGGCGAAGGTGGATGCAGAGGAAGTGGAAGTTTTGGTAAGCTGTGAGGAAGTGGAAGCTTTGGAAGGGGATGAAGTGGGTAAGGAAGTGGGGGGAGGGGTGGTCGTAGCAGTAGCAGTAGGGGTGTTGGTGGGAGGTGTAGAAGTAGTGAAGAGAGGTAGTGGAGGAGGAGAGCTGGTGGGAGTAGGAAGTGGGGGGGTGGGAGAGAGGAAGGAGGGAGAGGTTGTAGGAGGCTTGGAAGAGAAGCAGGAAGGAGGGATAATTAAAGAGGGAAGATTGTTAGCAGACAAGATTAGGTTAAGGACATGTGAGTAGTCTGATTGGTAAGCTTGTGAGATTACCATCGCAGAGTGGGCAGCAGTGGCAAGTTGACAGTTAGTTTTGTAGTCTAGTGTGGGTGTAGAAGGAGAAGTGCTTGTAGTCTGTGTGTTGGTGTTTGATGTGTGTAGAGTAGAAGAGGTAGACCAAGTGCGTGGGGAGGCCCAGGCATTGGGGGTAGGGGAGGGAGGTGTGGAAGGGGAGGGAGGTAAGGAAGGGGAGGGAGGAGCAGGGAAGGGGTTGGGTAGGGAGGGAGGTTGGTTTGCTCTGAGGGAGGAGAGAATGTGCTTTCTAGAAGGGCAGGAATTTGCAACTGCAGTGTGTGACCCGCCGCAGTTAGAACATTTAAGGGGGAGGTTGCAAGTATTCCAGAAGTGGCCAGTTGCTGAACATCTGGAGCAGACTTGTGTAGATGTGCATGTGTTTTTGTCGTGGCCGAATTTGTAGCATTTAAGACATTGTGTGATTGGGTGGAAGTTCGGAGTGAAGAGAGCGTTTGGAGGAATGCGGATGGTCTTGGCAAAGATTCCTTGACTGAAGAGTGTAGAGGCGTCAGCAGGAGTAGAACAGCGTATTTTGAGAATGGTAGAGTTTTCTGGTCTGTAAATATCGTCAACAGAGACTTTGTTCTTAGTACTGATATCTTTTATTAAGTCTTCTTTGTCTGTGTCATAGGCTGTCAGGAGAGAGTAGTCTACGTGTTTAGCAATGACTGTGCTTTTGGCACGGTGCTCAGGAGTCCAAATAATGGTGAAGCCTGCGTTGAGAAGTTTTTGTCTGGTATCGCTTGAGGTGTACGCTTCGTAGGAATGTTTGTCAAGAAGGAGTTTGAAGCCTGAGTTGGTTTTGAAGACTTTAAGTTGAGGTGCACCAGTGATCTGATATAATAAATTTTCCGGACAGATAGTGGCATCAGGATTAGAAAATTTGAGGTTTAGCGAGAAGGAATTGGATTTAGTAGAAGCAGAGGCAGGTGTGGGAGGTTGGGGGAGAGTGGAAGGGGGGTGGGAGGTGGAAGGCAACGAAGGCATCGTCTAATTACGAAAAGATGTAATTGGAGGTGACAATCGGCCAAAAAGTGAGAGTACTCAGCTAGGCAAGTACGTGTAAGTAGATACACGTACTTGCCTGGCGCAGGACACTGAGGAGGTGAACTGTAGCTTGATGGAGCACTGTATATCCTGAGTGGTGGCGAGACTGGCTGTATGGCGTGCAGTCAACAGGCGAAGAGAATTCAGGCGGCAAGAGGCTTCCTGCCCTTCGGTCGGCAACCACCGACGCACCAATCCTGATGGTGGAGAGGAAGACGAAGGTCCAGCAAGCACTACTCAAAGCACTACTCAACACGGGGTAATTTCGAGAGAGGCGAGATCGTCGATGTGTTAGGTAAGCACACGTCACCACTCGAGCTAAGTCGCTTGATCGCTTCTCACTGATTACATCGTCTTCAAGTATCTTCTGCTTCTATCAACTTTTCTGTACTCGACTGAAGAAGCCTACTGTGTAGGCGAAACGTTTCAAAATAAAGATACCTAACTGTTGCATATGTGTCTTACCTAACAATAAGAATAAAGTTTGCTTCCCTTGACCTCAGTGTTATCATTGTTCCTCCCGCCCCTTCTCTACTCCCTTCCATACCCTACCAACTTCTCTCTTTACCCCATCACCCCTTCCCCATCATCTAACATCACATTATCTCCATCCTTTCCATCACCCATGATCTCTCATCGTTCCATCACTCCCTCGTAGTGCTTGTATACCTCAATAAATCAGTATCATGTGAGAGGTGTAACAAGATGTTCTCACATGAAGAAGCATAACATTCACATGTGTACATAACAGATGTATTTGTACATAACGTACACAGGTGTACAAACACACGAAGAATCATGTTACTCATGGCAGCTGCAAGGTCGCGCTGTGGCCCTCATTGTATAGAAAAGCGATGCTCTAGGACAGCGAGAGCCTTCCTGTGAAGCAAATCTCCTTTCCCCTGCAATACACTCTTATCTCCCTGCAACACCTTTCCTCCCCTCTGTAACACTCTTCCTTCCCATGCTACACCTTTCCTTGTAATCCCCTCCCCAACCGCCTATATTGCAATTCGATATATCCCATCTATAGCTGGGAAGACTGAAAAGTCAACTAGCAATCACGAAGATTAATCTGATCAAAACCCGTCTCTGCGAAGCCTCATGTTCATGAAATACTTTTTTTGTGAAGACCTGTGTTTGCTAAGTACCATGTTTATGAAACACTGCTTATGAAGACCTTCTTGTGATATTTCATGTTAAGCCCCATGTGTGTGAAACACTGCGAAGCCCTGTGTGTGTGTGAAACCCAGTGTCTGAAACTGTCTGTGATACCCCGTGTTCATGAAAGCACTTTCCAATAGTCACAATTTTTGTTACTAAAATTTTACACGTGCATTATTGGCTGGTCAGGGTTAAGGGAAATTTCCAGGAGCTGGAACTGAAAGAAAAACTAAGCAAACAACAATAGCCTAGTAGGATTAAAGATGGTTAGGAGCCCAACCATGACTAATCCTACAATCCACCACCGAAAAACAGGAATTCAATACAAGCGTACGAGGACAACAGCATCATAGAGGAAGAGGCAATGAAGTGCACAGAGACAGATTAAAATTACTGGGTCATTTAGCACAAGGAGTGTTGAAGGCAAGATCCTCCCCCTACTTAACATAAGAACATAAGAAAGGAGGAACACTGCAGCAGGCCTGTTGGCCCATACTAGGCAGGTCCTTTACAATTCATCCCACTAACAAACATTTGACCAGCCCAATTTTCAATGCTACCCAAGAAATAAGCTCTGATGTGCAAGTCCCACTCAAATCCAACCCCTCCCACTCATGTACTTATCCAACCTAAATTTGAAACTATCCAAAGTCCTAGCCTCAATAACCCAACTAGGTAGACTGTTCCACTCATCAACTACCCTATTTCCAAACCAATACTTTCCTATGTCCTTTCTAAATCTAAACTTATCTAATTTAAATCCATTACTGCGGGTTCTCTCTTGGAGAGATATCCTCAAGACCTTGTTAATATCCCCTTTATTAATACCTATCTTCCACTTATACACTTCGATCAGGTCTCCCCTCATTCTTCGTCTAACAAGTGAATGTAACTTAAGAGTCTTCAATCTTTCTTCATAAGGAAGATTTCTAATGCTATGTATTAATTTAGTCATCCTACGCTGAATGTTTTCTAACGAATTTATGTCCATTCTGTAATATGGAGACCAGAATTGAGCTGCATAATCTAGGTGAGGCCTTACTAATGATGTATAAAGCTGTTGTTAGGTAAGACACATATGCAACAGTTAGGTATCTTTATTTCGAAACGTTTCGCCTACACAGTAGGCTTCTTCAGTCGAGTACAGACAAGTTGATAGAAGCAGAAGATACTTGAAGACGATGTAATCAGTCCATCACCCTTAAAGTTTTGAGGTGGTCAGTCCCTCAGTCTAACTGTTGCATATGTGTCTTACCTAACAATCTGTCGGTATTTTATACCATTTTAATGTTCATTCTGTCAGACACTGCAACACAAGGGTATCTTGGTACAGACCATCAACTTCGACCTCTACTAGTGAGAACGGCTGGGTTTGAGAGGGACCTGCCCTCCCAAACCAACCTACGTCTCACCTCCTGGCACTATATAAAGGCTCCATCCTGTCGCTTCAACTTCATATTGTTTCAGACAACGGAACAATGCTCTTCTCCAGACTGAGGGACTGACCACCTCAAAACTTTAAGGGTGATGGACTGATTACATCGTCTTCAAGTATCTTCTGCTTCTATCAACTTGTCTGTACTCGACTGAAGAAGCCTACTGTGTAGGCGAAACGTTTCGAAATAAAGATACCTAACTGTTGCATATGTGTCTTACCTAACAATCTGTCGGTATTTTATACCATTTTAATGTTCATTCTGTCAGACACTGCAACACAAGGGTATCTTGGTACAGACCATCAACTTCGACCTCTACTAGTGAGAACGGCTGGGTTTGAGAGGGACCTGCCCTCCCAAACCAACCTACGTCTCACCTCCTGGCACTATATAAAGGCTCCATCCTGTCGCTTCAACTTCATATTGTTTCAGACAACGGAACAATGCTCTTCTCCAGACTGAGGGACTGACCACCTCAAAACTTGATGTATAAAGCTGCAGTATGACCTCTGGACTTCTGTTGCTTACACTTCTTGATATAAATCCCAGTAATCTATTTGCCTTATTACGTACGCTTAGGCATTGCTGTCTTGGTTTAAGGTTGCTGCTTACCATAACCCCCAAGTCCTTTTCGCAATCTGTATGGCTAAGTTCTACATTATTTAACTTATAAGTGCTAGGGTTATGGACACTTCCGAGCTTCAGAACCTTGCATTTATCTACATTGAACTGCATCTGCCACTTTTCTGACCAAGAGTAGAGTTTGTCTAAATCCTCCTGAAGTTCCCTAACATCTACGTTTGAATCAATTATCCTACCTATCTTCGTGTCATCGGCGAATTTGCTCATATCACTAGTAATTCCTTCATCAAGATCATTGATATATATTATAAACAACAACGGGCCCAAGACTGATCCCTGTGGAACGCCACTTGTTACTGATCCCCACTCGGATTTAACCCCATTTATGGACACTCTCTGCTTCCTGTCTGTGAGCCATGATTCGATCCACGAGAGCACTCTTCCCCCAATGCCATGAGCTGCTACTTTCTTCAACAGTCTTTGGTGCGGAACTCTATCAAATGCCTTACTAAAATCTAAGTAAATAATATCAAATTCTTTATCGTGGT
The DNA here is from genome assembly GCF_038502225.1 of Cherax quadricarinatus. Taxonomy (NCBI): domain Eukaryota; kingdom Metazoa; phylum Arthropoda; class Malacostraca; order Decapoda; family Parastacidae; genus Cherax; species Cherax quadricarinatus. The sequence continues at coordinate 9,128,496 of NC_091328.1, read as the reverse complement.
CAACAGCCTCAAAAGCTTTACTGAAAAAAGTTAATAAATTAGTTAGACAAGACCGGCCTCTTGTGAATCCATGCTGAGTATCATTAATCAAGCTATGCTTATCGAGATGGCTTCTTATAATTTGAGCTATAATTGACTCTAGTAATTTGCCTACAATTGAGGTCAGGCTTATTGGGCGGTAATTTGACGGTAACGACTTGTCCCCTGTTTTAAAAATAGGAATTACATTAGCCATCTTCCACATATCAGACACTACACCTGTTTGAAGAGATAAATTAAAAATATTAGTTAATGGTTCACAGACTTCCATTTTGCATTCCTTTAGAACCCTTGAAAAAACCTCATCAGGACCCGGTGACTTATTTTGCTTCAGTCGGTCTATCTGCTTCACAACCATTTCACTAGTGACTATGATGTTACATAATTTATCTTCTTCTGGCCCACTATAAAAATTAATTACCGGAACACTACTAGTGTCTTCCTGTGTAAAAACCGAGAGAAAATAATTATTTAAAATCGAGCACATTTCATTCTCTTTGTCAGTAAGATGCCCATAGTTATTTTTAAGGGGACCTATCTTATCTCTGACTTTTGTTCTATATACCTGGAAAAAACTTTTTGGGTTAGTTTTAGAATCCCTAGCAACTTTAATTTCATAGTCCCTTTTAGCTTTTCTTATCCCCTTTTTAATGTCCCTCTTAGTGTCAATATACTGATTCATAAGATGACCCTCGCCTCTTTTGATACGCCTATAAATTCCTTTCTTATGCCCTAGTAGATATTTCAGCCTATTATTCATCCATTTTGGGTCATTTCTATTTGATCTAATTTCTTTATAAGGGATAAATGTTCTTTGAGCAGCATGTATTGTGTTCAGAAAACTGTCATATTGATAGCTCTCTTCGTTACCCCAGTCAACAGATGATAAGTGTTCTCTAAGCCCATCGTAATCTGCTAAGCGAAAATCTGGGACTGTTACTGAGTTATCCCTACTATCATACTTCCATTCAATTCTAAATGTAATTGATTTGTGGTCGCTAGCACCCAGTTCTTCTGAAACTTCTAAATTATTAACAAGGGATTCATTGTTTGCCAGAACTAAGTCAAGCAGGTTATTACCCCTTGTAGGTTCTGTCACAAACTGCTTCAGAAAACAATCCTGAACTACTTCTAAGAAGTCGTATGATTCTAAATTCCCAGTCAAGAAATTCCAATCAATATGACTAAAGTTAAAGTCTCCTAGAATTACTACATTATCGTGCCTTGTGGCCCTAACAATTTCCTCCCATAGTAGTCTTCCCTGGTCCCTATCTAAATTTGGGGGACGGTATATCACACCTAAAGTTAATTTTTCATGCCCCTCTGAAAATTCTATCCAAACAGACTCTGTATGTGTTACTTCAGACTTAATACCCGTTTTAATGCAACAGTTCAAGCGATCTCGGACATACAATGCCACCCCACCCCCCTTCCCGATACTTCTATCTACTTGGAACAATTTGAAACCCTGAATGTGACATTCTGCAGGCATGTCCCGACTTTTTGAATTAAACCACGTCTCAGTAATGGCAAATACATCTATGTTACCTGCACTAGCAACTAGTCTCAACTCGTCCATCTTATTCCTAGCACTGCGACTATTTGTGTAATATATACTTAAGGACCCTCCTTTCTCTTTATCATTCCTGCTCCTTTCTGTTATTCCACTAAACCTATTACTGTCCTTGTCAATTAGTGCCACTGGCCTTCCGATATCCACCTCATTTTGCCTATTACTAGTTCTCCTAGTACTCATATTACTACCCTGAGACTTCACAGTTTTCCCGCAGAAACCCATACCACTAACTATTCCTAGTTTAAAGACCTAACAGCTCCCTCCACTGCGTTGGCCAGTGCTCCCACCCCACACCTAGACAAGTGAACCCCATCCCTGGCATACATGTCATTTCTGCCATAGAAGAGGTCCCAGTTGTCAATGAATGTTACCGCATTTTCCTTACAGTATTTGTCCAGCCAGCAATTGACACCAATTGCTCTGGACAACCATTCATTTCCAACTCCTCTCCTTGGCAAAATGCCACATATGACAGGTTTCCCACCCTTCTTCCTAATTATCTCTATTGCTGACCTATACCTGCTAATCAGGTCCTCACTCCTACGTCTGCCAACATCGTTGCCTCCAGCACTGAGACAGATAATAGGATTGCTCCCATTACCTCTCATGATGTCATCCAGACGGCTAACAATATCCTTCATCCCAGCCCCAGGAAAACACACTCTCTGCCTCCTACTCCTATCCTTCAAACAGAATGCCCTATCCATGTACCTAATCTGACTATCCCCAACAACAACAATGTTTTTACCTTCCTTGGCGTCGTCCGTAGTGATGCTCCGAGTAGTCGACTCAAATTCGCCAGGTAGCATTACACCACTTGTAGAATTCGTCATGACGTTCTCGATGGTCTTCGTTGGGGTTTCTAGGGATGTCTCACTCACGTCTGCCAATGCTTCCTTGGTGCTCGTTGTGGCATTCCCAGTAGAACACTCACATTCGTCAGGTAGCACCGAGAATGAGTTGGAAGTTTCCACGGCAGTCTTCTGGTTTCTCGTTGTTTCTGCCTCTCCAACCGTTTTCTTAATCTTCAGCTTGGTTCCATGTTGCCCGACCACTGACCAAGCTCCCCTCTTAACCTGGGGACTCACAACAGGAGGATTACTACGAATCCTCTTGTTCTCCTCCGTTAATCGCCGTATCTCCAGTTTAGCAACTCTGAGTTCTTCTCTCAGCTGCTGGTAAAGCTGCTCAAGAGAGGGCATCCTGGTTCAGATTCACAGAGAGCACACAAACAGGTCTTCACAGAGCTAAGTACACGTCACCACTCAAAGTACACGTCACCACTGACTAAGTACACGTCACTACTTACAGTAGCTTGGCTTGTCCAGGCGCCTTTGTTTACCAGGAAATAGACTCGGAGAGCTGAAACACACACGAGCACAGGCAGGTAGAGGACGAAACTGAAGAATGTAATAATGAAAAAACTATATGAACTACCACGTCAGGAATACTAGAAGACTGAGAGGAGGTAACGAGCCAACGAGACTGAACGTATTCTTCACACTAAATGGTATATATATATAAGAACATAAGAACATAAGAAAGGAGGAACACTGCAGGAGGCCTGTTGGCCCATACTAGGCAAGTCCTTTACAATTCATCCCACTAACAAAACATTTGCCCAACCCAATTTTCAATGCTACCCAAGAAATAAGCTCTGATGTGCAAGTCCCACTCAAATCCAACCCGTCCCACTCGTATATTTATCCAACCTAAATTTGAAACTACCCAAAGTCCTAGCCTCAATAACCCAACTAGGTAGACTGTTCCACTCATCAACTACCCTATTTCCAAACCAATACTTTCCTATGTCCTTTCTAAATCTAAACTTATCTAATTTAAATCCATTACTGCGGGTTCTCTCTTGGAGAGACATCCTCAAGACCTTATTAATATCCCCTTTATTAATACCTATCTTCCACTTATACACTTCGATCAGGTCTCCCCTCATTCTTCGTCTAACAAGTGAATGTAACTTAAGAGTCTTCAATCTTTCTTCATAAGGAAGATTTCTAATGCTATGTATTAATTTAGTCATCCTACGCTGAATGTTTTCTAACGAATTTATGTCCATTCTGTAATATGGAGACCAGAACTGAGCTGCATAATCTAGGTGACGCCTTACTAATGATGTATAAAGCTGCAGTATGACCTCTGGACTTCTGTTGCTTACACTTCTTGATATAAATCCCAGTAATCTATTATACATATATACATATATATATATATATATACATACATATATACATATATATATATATATATATACATATATATATATATATATATATGTGTGTGTGTGTGTGTGTGTGTGTGCAAAACAACCACTGTGAAAGAATAGAGAAGTTCCAAGCGCTTTCGTGATACTCACGAAAGCGCTTGGAACTTCTCTATTCTTTCATGGTTGTTTTGTATATTCTGAAATCACCTGTTTACTGTGATCTTATTGCATATATATATATATATATATATATATATATATATATATATATATATATATATATATATATATATATATATATATATATATATATATATATATATATATATTTTATCACACTGGCCGATTCCCACCAAGGCAGGGTGGCCCGAAAAAGAAAAACTTTCACCATCATTCACTCCATCACTGTCTTGCCAGAAGGGTGCTTTACACTACAGTATGAACTGCAACATTAACACCCCTCCTTCAGAGTGCAGGCACTGTACTTCCCATCTCCAGGACTCAAGTCCGGCCTGCCGGTTTCCCTGAACCCCTTCATAAATGCTACTTTGCTCACACTCCAACAGCACGTCAAGTATTAAAAACCATTCGTCTCCATTCACTCCTATCAAACACGCTCACGCACGCCTGCTGGAAGTCCAAGCCCCTCGCACACAAAACCTCCTTTACCCCCTCCCTCCAACCCTTCCTAGGCCGACCCCTACCCCGCCTTCCTTCCACTACAGACTGATACACTCTTGAAGTCATTCTGTTTCGCTCCATTCTCTCCACATGTCCGAACCACCTCAACAACCCTTCCTCAGCCCTCTGGACAACAGTTTTGGTAATCCCGCACCTCCTCCTAACTTCCAAACTACGAATTCTCTGCATTATATTCACACCACACATTGCCCTCAGACATGACATCTCCACTGCCTCCAGCTTTCTCCTCGCTGCAACATTCATCACCCATGCTTCACACCCATATAAGAGTGTTGGTAAAACTATACTCTCATACATTCCCCTCTTTGCCTCCAAGGACAAAGTTCTTTGTCTCCACAGACTCCTAAGTGCACCTCTCACCCTTTTCCCCTCATCAATTCTATGATTCACCTTATCCTTCATAGACCCATCCGCTGACACGTCCACTCCCAAATATCTGAATATATATATATATATATATATATATATATATATATATATATATATATATATATATATATATATATATATATATATATATATATATATATATATATATATATAAATACATATGACAAATTTAGTATGAAGTGCGACCAAGAGCTAATAATCACACGTTACTGTCACCTGATTAACTAATGTAAAAAAAAAACTGAAAAAGACAAATTAATTTGGAGAACCAGTGGAGACTGCCGGAGAGGGGGGGGGGAGCTACGTGAAGTAGAAATAGTTCCCGTGAAAAATAAAAGATAACAGGAAATGATCGAAGTAAATGATGGGAAACTTAGCTGAGAAGAACCAGTAAGAGAGAGAGAGAGAGAGAGAGAGAGAGAGCTTCCTGGTTCACCCAGAGGCCTGGTGGTAAAAGCTCTCGCTTCACACGGTGAGGGTCCAGGTTTGATTCCCGGCGAAGGGGTGGAAACATCGGACGTGTTTCCTCACACCGGTTATCTATGTTCACTCATCAGTAAAATGGGTACCTGGGTGTTAGTGGACTGGTGTGAGTCGCATCCTGGGACAAAACTGACCTAATTTGCCCGAAATGCTCTGCATAACAAGCGGCTTTCTATATAGTAGTATGTCACAGATGTCAGTTAGGTTTGTATACCTTGTACATGTACTTGTAGTAAATAAATATATTATTATTATTATTATTATTATTATTATTATTATTATTATTATTATTATTATTAACTAAATGCACCTAATCAAGGAAAATGTAAAGGAGGCAGAGAATGTAGGAAAATAAAACAAATAGAAGATCCAGGCAGTAGCACAGCCAGGATTTTATTCTGGGTGGACGGGATAAGATATGATATTGTGGGGAAGGGGTTAAGCCAGGATTTCCTTCTGGGGGGAGGGGTTAAGCCAGGATTTCCTTCTGGGGGAAGGGTTAAGCCAAGATTTCAGTCTAGAGGAAAAGGTTAAGCCAGGGTTTCATTCTAGGGGAAAGGGTTAAGCCAGAATTTCAGTCTGGGGGGAGGAGTTTAGCCAGGATTTTATTCTGGGGCTTAAAGATTATGTGATGCTGAAAAAAAATCAAAGAAAGCGTCCTTGAAAACATGATTCTCAACTTTTATGCGAACTTTCTTCAACTATTTTGCTTTTGCACTCACTTCTCAAAATAATACAGTAAAAATTAGCCATGAATTATTTTTAAAAAATATATTTACCTCGTGGGAGGCTGCGCCACTGGATGCTGGAGTTAATATGCAGATGTAAGAAGGGAAGTAATTTTTCGAATAATTGATATAATATCAAAGGTCAAATTGAACTCAAAATTAAAGGTATGCGGTCAAAAATAAAAAAATAAATGTTATGTCGAAAAATATAAAGGATAACTTGTTGGATAAGTGCGTTTAATTTTCTTCCTCCCCTCCCGCTCTCATCCCCCCCCATCAACCAAAGATCATCACTGGTTCAGGGTAAATTCCAGCAGACCAGCACTTGTCCTCTAAGACCAGTACCACACAAATGTCTACATAATAAGATTATGAAACTGCGTGTCAAAGGCACGACCCCACCATCTGCGATATGTAAACAGTTAATATGATCTAGAGTGCCTGTGTATATATGGTCTCCTCAAAGAAGGGGGTCTTGATGCCGGTAAGACGGTGTGGGTTCTTGATCCAAGGAATTGAACTCATTCTCTCTTTCCTTGGATCGAACCAGATTGTGCTATATGATCACATTTATGAAATACTACATACCCTGCCTAAGGAAACAAATATGAAAACGTAAAAACAATCTCGACTACGTAGGAAGATTCTTTATAAACCTGGTGATTTACTACCGCTGTGACAGTACAGGAGACGGCGCCATGGCATCTTGGGGTACAAGGTTGTCAGGGTCGTTGGATCATAAAAAAATGTGACTGGTCAAGTCTTGGCGCCTCAAGTCGTCAAAGGGATTTTCGGCCTTCCTAAGAACACAATTCTGCTCTGATGTTGTGTGAGCTGACACAGAAAGGTGTTAGTATTGAGGTAGCTGGTAACCAAACGATGAACTGGGGATATGTCAGTATAAATGTCTGAAAGAAGAGGGTGAGTGTCAGTGCACGTAGATCACTGTTGCTGCTGGTGTAGGGGCAAGCAAGCTGAGCTCCAGCAATCATGAGCATCCTTACAACATTTGTGAGTATTGTGCACCAGTACTGCACAGAATTACTTTGTTTCTCACCATCAGACGCATCACTAAACACACACTACCTGATCTTACACTGTTTCAACTTCGTATCAATTATTTTTCGGAAGTAATGAACAAATATATAAATATATTTGAAGCAAAATATTTCATCTAAAAAATCAAAATGACTAATAAAACTTATAAGAATGCACAAATAGAATGAGGAATTTGTTAAAATAATGGATAATGGAATTTAACTTGTAACATTTTCTAGTGATACAGAAAGGGGCCGGGAGAACACTGGCGTATAAAAAAAAAAAGTCCCATGAAACAATTTTTTTATACAACTTTAAACTAATAAAGAGAAAGAACTTTTGCACAATAATGAAACAAACGTTAGAATCAGATCACAGATTCAATTACTTGCTTTATATACCAAATTATTGAGGCAAATATTGATTCCTGTTACTGAGGCACATATTGATTCCTATTACTGAGGAAAATACGTATTGATTTCTGTTATTGAGGTAAATATTGATTCTTGTTAATGAGGCAAATACTGATTCCTATTACACCTTGCTGCGGCCACTGTCCTCTGAGAACAATATTTCCTCGTATTACTTATCCCACTGTTATTTTCAAAACAAAAAAATGGCGAGCCACTGTTATTGTTATTTTTTTTTATCTCTGCAGTATTTATTTCCATAACAGTCCTTCATTGCGAACTGCACGAAAAGAGTTTGAGAAATCCTAGTGACTGAAGTCCGCCTCTCCGTGTATATCCAATGTAATTTACGTCTCTATCATAAAGGTTAACAAATTTATATGCAAACTTTTGCTGATTTTGAAACAGAACTGTGTGATAGAACGCTTTGCTCTCTTGATGTTTTGTTTACTTTTGTTTTCCAGTACTCCTGCATTAGGCACTTATTAAAGTGACAAGCCTATAATTTAAAGGCCATTTTTTTATCACTGCGTCAAATCTGATTTTCAGTGAAATTCAAAATACAGCGTTATATTAAGTTAATGTATAGGCGGTGGTGCATGGGGAAGGTCTCTCCTGACACGACCTTAATCATATAAACTCCAGCTTCACGGAGCTTTCCGTCATTTGACAAAAGCCGTTTTTTTGGCTTACCTTAGTCCACCCCATCAAAAATTCGATACCACATTTTAGTGATATAATATTAAAGTTTTCGACCCCATTTTCAGAAATGAAGCATCACATTTTCAAGTCCTAAGTTCTCCTAGGTTTAGATTAATTAAAATATTCAAGCCTCATCTAAAGGAATCAAACACAATAATAACAAAATATATAATCAGGGATGATGTTATCTCGCGTAATGATTATTGGGTAAACATACAATACTCTGTCGTATGTAAAAAAAATGTAAATACTGAGGTTAGGTATAGTGAAGGACTGATTACAAGTATATTGTTTACAGGTGGTGATGACAGCACTGGTGTGTGCTTCACTCGCTGAGTCTAGTTCCCATGGAAGAGGCAGCCAGGGAAGCAGCCATGGTGTAAGTATCAGAGACGCAAACTATGGTGGTGGAGGCCATGGTGGCAGCTCTGGTATAGTTCATGCCCAACTTGTTGGCAGGCATAGCAGCACAACTGGTGGCAGCGCTGGGGGCAGCTATAAAAGTGAACATCAAGGCCCAAGCATTATACGTTTCCAGCTTGTTGGCAGACATACCAGCACTACTGGTGGTAATGTTGTAAGTGGTGGCAGTTATAAAAGTGCACCAAGGATTCCTACCATCATCCGTGCCCAACTTGTTGGCAGACATACCAGCACAACTGGTGGCAGTATTGGCCGCGACGGTGGCAGCTACAACAAAGTTGAGCATCAGGGACCAAGCATAATACGTTTCCAGCTTGTTGGTAGACATACCAGCACAACTGGTGGCAGTGTTGGCAGCGGGTACAGAAGTGCACCACAAATTCCTACCATCATCCGTGCTCAGCTTGTTGGTAGCCACAGCAGCACAACTGGCGGTAGTGGTAGCAGTTCTGGTGGCAGTTATGGAAGAAAACGTTAAGGGCCAAATATCTTACACGCTCTGCTTGTAAACATACCAGCAGTGATGGTGATATAGGATATTATTAGTTTTGATGGATCACGTAGTAGCTGTGGTGTTTACAGAACATAACAAAAGTAACTCGATTTTACCTTTCTCTCCTGTTTCTCACAGGATACTTGATAATGAAATCTGAATGACGTTTTGGTCCGTCCTGCACCGTAACGTCGACCAGATACCTTTCTCATTTAGTAGGTTAGCTGTGAACTGAACTATCCACTAACACGAACGTGTAGATAGCATTTGAACCCCATGTTTCGACTTCGTCGTCTGGGTTCCAGAATTTATGTACAAGGCAACGTGCGGTTTATGGCATTGACACATGAAACAGCTTAGGCCTTCAAAATACCAATATTTCGCTCAAGATGTGTCTGCTATCTATGTTGACTCGTTGCCTCTTTACCATGTTGTCCTGTTTCCTGACGAACCTTACCTAACCTAATCTCTGTACCATGTGTTCTCGCAGCTTATAGTGAAAAATATTCTTCACATTAGGCAGTTTACATGACATAAAAATATTTTCGTACCAAAACAAAAATAAAAATAAAAAAATTATAAAAAATATACAACATTGTATTATTTTTCTCCTAAGGATAAGAAGCTAATATGAGATAAGAAAAAAAAATCTGGGATAGCCAGATATTTAGCCATCAGTTTGAGAAGAAAATTCGTACTATCTATTACATAGTCAGTCAAGTGTAAACTGATCAGGTTACGTATGTTATTATGCAAGCCAATTATTGTCATAATCTAAAATTGTGTAATATACTTAAATAAACTTGCCTACTTGCTAATTAAGATAATTTCTTTCACTGAGGTGTATATTTTTGAGGAAACAGAAAAACACTGTCAAGCTGAATATTAATGTGGTACTGCCAACAGCACTGAAAGCAAGAGACAGGCTGAGGAAGCTTATATTCCCACGACGTTTCTCTCCGGTTACAGCTTGTTTCCAGTAATATTTGTCATAACTTAGGGTTCGGGAGCCAGAACTCGAACCTAGTAAACAAATCAGTGAACACACACACACACACACACACACACACACACACACCAAACTTCCCTCTCTCTCTCACTTTATTCTAACTTCGCATCTCCTGCCAGAATCTTCCCCTCCCTCCTCATGTAACTTGCTACGACCACTACCCTCCACCTCCCCCCCAGTACACAAATGCAGTCTAGTAATTATTTCTTATTTATTTTATACTTTTTGTCTCACTCTGGGGTGATGACATCCTAATAATCTCCAGTTATCCTGTATATAAGATAGGATATCCAGGGAGACGGTAATTGCCATACAACAGTAACTCCAGATCTGCTGGAACGAAACTTTTGAAGCTGCCGCAGCTGATGAAACCGTAAGGGAATATTTGATTATCTTGACCTACTGATTTCTCCCAACTCAGAGTGACAGATTTTAACACTGTAAAGTCCATCCTGTGTGATGGTATATGACAGGGAAACAGCTTTTGTTCCCAATGTGTAACTGCCATAGAAAATGGGGTAGGAGCACACTGCTCATGCATCTAATTTTGCTTAATAAAAGAAAATGATAATAAATCTTCAATTACCAATTATTATTATTATTATAATCAAGGGGAAGCGCTAAACCCGGAGGATTATACAGCGCCTGGGGGGGGGGATGTGGAAGGCATTCAGGCTTAATTCGGGGACCTGGAGCACAGATCCAATTCCCTAAATCAAGAGCCCCTCACCAACATCAAGGAGCCTTCCTTGAGGGGTTCCATTACCAAATCTTGCTCTTTCTAATCCCCCTTCCTCTCTCGTCCCCCTTACCAACTACCCTATTCCTGAGTCACAAGCCTTGACACGAAATCTTGACCCAGTCCCCACCCCTCAGCATCCTCTCGAAATTTATTCTCCATCCTTTTCTCTTCCTATTCTCTCTCCTTCCTTCCCTCCAGCCTATCATCTCAATTTCTTAAGAGATACCTCTCTTACCTGGCCGAAATCTGTACACCCTGGCAGATCCAGAACATGAAATACAATGTACATGACACAAATATTAGGCTTTGGTATATGACTTTAGATGGTCTTACAAAGAAATAAAGAGAAATAAGACAAAGTGTAGAAGATGAGAAACCAGACATCACAGCTTTCTGAGACGAACTCTCAAGAAAAAATAATGCAAGATTTCCAGGAAAATACCACACAGTGAGGAGAGAAAGACAAAGCAAAGGCAGAAGAGTAGTAGTAATTATGATAGCAAGCGTAATGTGAGAGAGTTATCTGAAGCCAGTGGAGTTTCAAAAACTGTGAAAACCGTAATGTGAGAGAGTTATATACTATAGCCGGAACAATAATAAGTAGTATCCCCAACATACAAGTAGCTGTGATATACAAGGCCAATGACTTCTTTTTAGAAAGGGGGAGGGGGATAATGTCACAAAAAAACTACATGGACAAATGCAAAACTGTTGTGCATTTCAGTCAACAGGAGATATAGTGAGAGAAACGGGTCATTCATGGAGGAACAAACACAGAGAGGAACTTACAAACAGTACACCGGAAAGTTTTCTTAGCATTGAAAAAAAAAGAGCAGAAATGTGAAAAAAAAAAGATGGACTGGATCTGGTCTTCAGTCCAAGTGAATCAGACATAAGATTAATGGATTATGGAGAGGCATGAGTAGACAAGAAAACACATCTGATTACCTGAATTAAATAAAAAAATTGAGGAAGTAGGGAGAAACAGAAAACCAAATTATAGAAATAAGAAGCTTTAAAATGTGAATGCAATGAGACCGGGAAATAGAAGTAAAAGGAGTTCATGATATGGAAGGATTTAGTAGACTAATGTAGAAGTCTTCAAGAGGAAACTGGACAAGTATCTTCACCAGATGCCAGATCAACCAGGCTGTTATGGAAATATCGGGCTGAGGGCCACCAGCAGCAACAGTCTGGTAGACGAGGCTAGCACCAAACGAGCCTGGCCCATGGCCGGGATTCGGGAGTAGAAATACTCTCGAAACTCAAAGGTACTAAACATGGATGGCATAAGTTCCTCGTCTTGTTACTCTAGTATCAACCAGCTCCTCGTCTTGTAACTCTAGTATTAACCAGCTCCTCGTCTTGTAACTCTAGTATCAACCAGCGCCTCGTCTTGTAACTCTAGTATCAACCAGCGCCTCGTCTTGTAACTCTAGTATCAACCAGCACCTCGTCTTGTAACTCTAGTATCAACCAGCTCCTCGTCTTGTAACTCTAGTATCAACCAGCTCCTCGTCTTGTAACTCTAGTATCAACCAGCTCCTCGTCTTGTAACTCTAGTATCAACCAGCGCCTCGTCTTGTAACTCTAGTATCAACCAGCACCTCGTCTTGTAACTCTAGTATCAACCAGCACCTCGTCTTGTAACTCTAGTATCAACCAGCACCTCGTCTTGTAACTCTAGTATCAACCAGCACCTCGTCTTGTAACTCTAGTATCAACCAGCACCTCGTCTTGTAACTCTAGTATCAACCAGCTCCTCGTCTTGTAACTCTAGTATCAACCAGCTCCTCGTCTTGTAACTCTAGTATCAACCAGCACCTCGTCTTGTAACTCTAGTATCAACCAGCTCCTCGTCTTGTAACTCTAGTATCAACCAGCGCCTCGTCTTGTAACTCTAGTATCAACCAGCTCAACTCTAGTATCAACCAGCTCCTCGTCTTGTAACTCTAGTATCAACCAGCGCCTCGTCTTGTAACTCTAGTATCAACCAGCGCCTCGTCTTGTAACTCTAGTATCAACCGGCTCCACATCTTGTAACTCTAGTATCAACTAGCTCCACATCTTGTAACTCTAGTATCAACTAGCTCCACATCTCGTAACTCAAGTATCAACCAGCTAATAATCTTGTAACTAGTATCAACTAGCTCCACATCTTGTAACTCTAGTATCATCCAGCTCCTCGTCTTGTAACTAGTATCAACAAGCTCCTCGTCTTGTAACTCTAGTATCAACCAGCTTCACATCTTGTAACTCTAGTATCAACCAGCTCCACATCTTGTAACTCTAGTATCAACCAGCTCCACATCTTGTAACTCTAGTATCAACCAGCTCCACATCTTGTAACTCTAGTATGAACCAGCTCCTCGTCTTTTAACTCTAGTATCATCCAGCTCCTCGTCTTGTAACTTTAGTATCAACCAGCACCTCGTCTTGTAACTCTAGTATCAACAAGCTTCTCGTATTGTAGCTTTAGTATCAACCAGCACCTCGTCTTGTAACTCTAGTATCAACCAGCTCCTCGTCTTGTAACTCTAGTATCAACCAGCACCTCGTCTTGTAACTCTAGTATCAACCAGCTCCTCGTCTTGTAACTCTAGTATCAACCAGCGCCTCGTCTTGTAACTCTAGTATCAACCAGCTCCTCGTCTTGTAACTCTAGTATCAACCAGCGCCTCGTCTTGTAACTCTAGTATCAACCAGCTCCACATCTTGTAACTCTAGTATCAACTAGCTCCACATCTTGTAACTCTAGTATCAACTAGCTCCACATCTCGTAACTCTAGTATCAACCAGCTCCTAGTCTTGTAACTAGTATCAACTAGCTCCACATCTTGTAACTCTAGTATCATCCAGCTCCTCGTCTTGTAACTAGTATCAACAAGCTCCTCGTCTTGTAACTCTAGTATCAACCAGCTCCACATCTTGTAACTCTAGTATCAACCAGCTCCACATCTTGTAACTCTAGTATCAACCAGCTCCACATCTTGTAACTCTAGTATCAACCAGCTCCACATCTTGTAACTCTAGTATGAACAAGCTCAGTATCAACCAGCTTCACATCTTGTAACTCTAGTATCAACCAGCTCCACATCTTGTAACTCTAGTATCAACCAGCTCCACATCTTGTAACTCTAGTATGAACCAGCTCCTCGTCTTTTAACTCTAGTATCATCCATCTCCTCGTCTTGTAACTTTAGTATCAACCAGCACCTCGTCTTGTAACTCTAGTATCAACCAGCACCTCGTCTTGTAACTCTAGTATCAACCAGTACCTCGTCTTGTAACTCTAGTATCAACCAGCGCCTCGTCTTGTAACTCTAGTATCAACCAGCACCTCGTCTTGTAACTCTAGTATCAACCAGCTCCTCGTCTTGTAACTCTAGTATCAACCAGCGCCTCGTCTTGTAACTCTAGTATCAACCAGCTCCTCGTCTTGTAACTCTAGTATCAACCAGCGCCTAGTCTTGTAACTCTAGTATCAACCAGCGCCTCGTCTTGTAGCTCCACATCTTGTAACTCTAGTCAGGAACTATCTGAAGATCAAGCGACAGTGCGGAGACTTAAATACTGTCGGAAGGAGAGGTGCATAGTAACTCTAGTATCAACTAGCTCCACATCTCGTAACTCTAGTATCAACCAGCTCCTAGTCTTGTAACTAGTATCAACTAGCTCCACATCTTGTAACTCTAGTATCAACCAGCTCCTCGTCTTGTAACTAGTATCAACAAGCTACAAGTCCTCGTCTTGTAACTCTAGTATCAACCAGCTCCACATCTTGTAACTCTAGTATCAACCAGCTCCACATCTTGTAACTCTAGTATCAACCAGCTCCACATCTTGTAACTCTAGTATCAACCAGCTCCACATCTTGTAACTCTAGTATCAACCAGCTCCTCGTCTTGCAACTCTAGTATCATCCAGCTCCTCGTCTTGTAACTTTAGTATCAACCAGCACCTCGTCTTGTAACTCTAGTATCAACCAGCACCTCGTCTTGTAACTCTAGTATCAACCAGTTCCTCGTCCTGTAACTCTAGTATCAACCAGCTCCTCGTCTTGTAACTCTAGTATCAACCAGCACCTCGTCTTGTAACTCTAGTATCAACCAGCACCTCGTCTTGTAACTCTAGTATCAACCAGCACCTCGTCTTGTAACTCTAATATCAACCAGCTCCTCGTCTTGTAACTCTAGTATCAACCAGCACCTCGTCTTGTAACTCTAGTATCAACCAGCACCTCGTCTTGTAACTCTAGTATCAACCAGCTTCACATCTTGTAACTCTAGTATCAACCAGCTTCTCGTCTTGTAACTTTAGTATCAACCAGCACCTCGTCTTGTAACTCTAGTATCAACCAGCACCTCGTCTTGTAACTCTAGTATCAACCAGCTCCTCGTCCTGTAACTCTAGTATCAACCAGCTCCACATCTTGTAACTCTACTATCAACCAGCTCCACATCTTGTAACTCTAGTATCAACCAGCTCCACATCTTGCAACTCTACTATCAACCAGC
This sequence comes from Cherax quadricarinatus, assembly GCF_038502225.1. NCBI lineage: Eukaryota > Metazoa > Arthropoda > Malacostraca > Decapoda > Parastacidae > Cherax > Cherax quadricarinatus. The sequence goes on along the minus strand of NC_091328.1, from coordinate 9,113,023 downwards.
TTCACATCTTGTAACTCTAGTATCAGCCAGCTCCTCGTCTTGTAACTCTAGTATCAACCAGCTCCACATCTTGTAACTCGACTACCAAACAGCTCCACATCTTGTAACTCTAGTATCAAACAGCTCCACATCTTGTAACTCTAGTATCAACCAGCACCTCGTCTTGTAACTCTAGTATCAACCAGCACCTCGTCTTGTAACTCTAGTATCAACCAGCTCCACATCTTGTAACTCTTGTATCAACCAGCTCCACATCTTGTAACTCTAGTATCAACTAGCTCCTCGTCTTGTAACTCTAGTATCAACCAGCTCCACATCTTGTAACTCTAGTATCAACCAGCTTCACATCTTGTAACTCTAGTATCAACCAGCTCCACATCTTGTAACTCTAGTATCAACCAGCTCCACATCTTGTAACTCTAGTATCAACCAGCTTCACATCTTGTAACTCTAGTATCAACCAGCTCCTCGTCTTGTAACTCTAGTATCAACCAGCACCTCGTCTTGTAACTCTAGTATCAACCAGCACCTCGTCTTGTAACTCTAGTATCAACCAGAACCTCGTCTTGTAACTCTAGTATCAACCAGCTCCACATCGTGTAACTCTAGTATCAACCAGCTCCACATCTTGTAACTCTAGTATCAACCAGCTCCACATCTTGTAACTCTGGTGTCAACCAGCACCTCGTCTTGTAACTCTAGTATCAACCAGCACCTCGTCTTGTAACTCTAGTATCAACCAGCACCTCGTCTTGTAACTCTAGTATCAACCAGCTCCACATCATGTAACTCTAGTATCAACCAGCTCCACGTCTTGTAACTCTAGTATCAACCAGCTCCACATCTTGTAACTCTAGTATCAACCAGCTCCACATCTTGTAACTCTAGTATAAATACAACAGAGAAAATAGATTGGGCAAGACGAAATTCGTGTTATATGGTAAACACAGCATTAACTTGACCCTCCTTCAAGGGGTTTGTTGCCGTGATGCTGGTGAGGGGCTCTTGATCCGTGGATCTGGGAGTACCTTCCACTTACTCTCATCGGTCCTGATTGACTCCCATTATCCAGGAGCTGTATGACCCATGTGGGTGTAGCGCTTCCCCACAATAAGAGTAATAATTATTATAATAAAGATTGATGGACTGAATACATCGTCTCAAGGCTGATGGACTGATTACCTCAAACTCTTTCTCACCTTCCACCGTTCTTCCCTATAGTGGACTGATGAAGCCGATAATTGGCGAAACGTTTCCACAATAAAGATAACCAAGTTTTTCATTTATCAACTTACCGGTGTCGTAAATTTATATAAAAATAATAATAATAATAATAATAATGATAATAATAATAAATAAAATATAATAATAATAATAATAATAATAATAATAATAATAATAAATAAAATATAATAATAATAATAATAATAATAATAATAATAATGATACTGTAAACGCTAGCCACAAAAAAAATTTTAATCCCTTCCCACATATACAATTCTTTCCTTTTAGCATACTAGCTTCAGAAACTAAGTTAAAATTATTAAACAGAGTTCCTCTTTCAGTGTTGCTAAGACAGTCAGACGGGTGACTGTTAGCCTCAAACAGTGATTATCTGACACAGACATTTCTAATACGTTCGGTTGGTGCCTGTTTCCTGTTTCCCTTTATCTTGCATTTCATATTTTTGCTGTTGTGGTATCTTATAATTGGTATTTTTTAATGACAGACGACAGTCTAACGAAACGAAACTAAACCTATAAGTGAGCAAATAATCTGTCGATATCAATTTTCAAAATTTATATTAAAACTAAACCTCATCAAACTTAACCTAACCTAATCTTGTCTAACCTAACCTAACCTAAATCTCACCAAACCTAACCTAGTCTTACCTAACCTAACCTGATCTTACTTAACTAATCTTATCTAACCTATCCTTACCCAAATCTCACCAAACCTAATCTAAATAACATAAATGGAGAAATTAGCTGCAAACTATTTATATACCGACAAATGTGTCAATAACACAAGAAAGGTTTATTGCATTTCACTGAGGAAACGTTTCGTTCACAAGGATCTGATAAAATTCTTGGTGGGCGAAACGTTCTTTCAATAAGATGCCATAAACCGCATATTGTGTCATATTAACAACACACACAACTTTAGAAGCTGGACTGGACATAAAGAATTGAACTTTGGCCAAAAACCAATGACCATAAATTTGCTAGAGTAATAGAGAATACAAGTAATATTTTGACAAAATATGATCATTAGATTATCATAAATATATCTTCACTTCCGAGGAAGATGACGACAAAAAAGAGGATGTAATAAGTACATGGCGTATGTAGATGTGTGTTAGTGAAGATGTGAGGAATGTTTTAGAATGTGTGTATTCACTTAGTTCTGGTTGCATGGGGCTGACTCAGTTCTGGTTGCATGGGGTCGACTAACTTAGTTCTGGTTGCATGGGGTCGACTCACTCAGTTCTGGTTGCATGGGGCTGACTCAGTTCTGGTTGCATGGGGTCGACTCACTCAGTTCTGGTTGCATGGGGCTGACTCAGTTCTGGTTGCATGGGGTCGACTCACTTAGTTCTGGTTGCATGGGGTCGACTCACTTAGTTCTGGTTGCATGGGGTCGACTCACTTAGTTCTGGTTGCATGGGGTCGACTCACTTAGTTCTGGTTGCATGGGGTCGACTCACTTAGTTCTGGTTGCATGGGGTCGACTCACTCAGTTCTGGTTGCATGGGATCGACTCACTCAGTTCTGGTTGCATGGGGTCGACTCACTCAGTTCTGGTTGCATGGGATCGACTCACTCAGTTCTGGTTGCATGGGGTCGACTCACTTAGTTCTGGTTGCATGGGATCGACTCACTTAGTTCTGGTTGCATGGGGTCGACTCACTTAGTTCTGGTTGCATGGGGTCGACTCACTTAGTTCTGGTTGCATGGGGTCGACTCACTTAGTTCTGGTTGCATGGGGTCGACTCACTTAGTTCTGGTTGCATGGGATCGACTCACTTAGTTCTGGTTGCATGGGGTCGACTCACTCAGTTCTGGTTGCATGGGGTCGACTCACTCAGTTCTGGTTGCATGGGATCGACTCACTCAGTTCTGGTTGCATGGGGTCGACTCACTTAGTTCTGGTTGCATGGGGTCGACTCACTTAGTTCTGGTTGCATGGGGTCGACTCACTCAGTTCTGGTTGCATGGGGTCGACTCACTCAGTTCTGGTTGCATGGGGTCGACTCACTCAGTTCTGGTTGCATGGGGTCGACTCACTCAGTTCTGGTTGCATGGGGTCGACTCACTTAGTTCTGGTTGCATGGGGTCGACTCACTCAGTTCTGGTTGCATGGGGTCGACTCACTCAGTTCTGGTTGCATGGGGTCGACTCACTCAGTTCTGGTTGCATGGGGTCGACTCACTCAGTTCTGGTTGCATGGGGTCGACTCACTCAGTTCTGGTTGCATGGGGTCGACTCACTCAGTTCTGGTTGCATGGGGTCGACTCACTCAGTTCTGGTTGCATGGGGTCGACTCACTCAGTTCTGGTTGCATGGGATCGACTCACTCAGTTCTGGTTGCATGGGGTCGACTCACTTAGTTCTGGTTGCATGGGATCGACTCACTTAGTTCTGGTTGCATGGGATCGACTCACTCAGTTCTGGTTGCATGGGCTCGACTCGCTTAGTTCTGGTTGCATGGGCTCGACTCACTCAGTTCTGGTTGCATGGGCTCGACTCGCTTAGTTCTGGTTGCATGGGGTCGACTCACTTAGTTCTGGTTGCATGGGCTCGACTCACTCAGTTCTGGTTGCATGGGCTCGACTCGCTTAGTTCTGGTTGCATGGAGTTGACTCAGTTCTGGTTGCATGGAGTCGACTCACTTAGTTCTGGTTGCATGGGATCGACTCACTTAGTTCTGGTTACATGGGGTCGACTCACTTAGTTCTGGTTGCATGGGGTCGACTCACTTAGTTCTGGTTGCATGGGGTCGACTCACTTAGTTCTGGTTGCATGGGGTCGACTCACTTAGTTCTGGTTGCATGGGGTCGACTCACTTAGTTCTGGTTGCATGGGGTCGACTCACTTAGTTCTGGTTGCATGGGGTCGACTCACTTAGTTCTGGTTGCATGGGGTCGACTCACTTAGTTCTGGTTGCATGGGGTCGACTCACTTAGTTCTGGTTGCATGGGGTCGACTCACTTAGTTCTGGTTGCATGGGGTCGACTCACTTAGTTCTGGTTGCATGGGGTCGACTCACTTAGTTCTAGTTGCATGGGGTCGACTCACTTAGTTCTGGTTGCATGGGGTCGACTCACTTAGTTCTGGTTGCATGGGGTCGACTCACTTAGTTCTGGTTGCATGGGGTCGACTCACTTAGTTCTGGTTGCATGGGGTCGACTCACTTAGTTCTGGTTGCATGGGGTCGACTCACTTAGTTCTAGTTGCATGGGGTCAACTCACTTAGTTCTGGTTGCATGGACTCGACTCACTTAGTTCTAGTTGCATGGGGTCGACTCACTTAGTTCTGGTTGCATGGGGTTGACTCACTCAGTTCTGGTTGCATGGACTCGACTCACTTAGTTCTAGTTGCATGGGGTCGACTCACTTAGTTCTGGTTGCATGGGGTTGACTCAGTTCTGGTTGCATGGAGTTGACTCAGTTCTGGTTGCATGGAGTCGACTCACTTAATTCTGGTTAAAGGAAGTCGACTCGATTTAGTTCTGCGCCAGCTTTTAAAATTGCGATTGTTAGCCACAGTGATCCTAGGAGATTGTTAATTCTTCTATTCTTCTATCTCTATCCCTTCACCGTGTGCTACTTCCCGTCACTCTCCATCGCCTTCCATCAACCGCTACTATACCCCAGCAACACCTCGTGACTTGTCAGCTGTAATGGTATGATGTAAATGGTTTTGAGAACCGATAAGTTGAAGAATTAGACACTTCCTCGGGTCGGTACAATGATAAATTGCATACAGTACCGACGAGTCGATGAATAAGAGATGTACAACACCAGCGATCTTAATTCTGTCTTCAGATTTAACACCTTCAAACACCTCCGTATTCAATCAATAGAGACACTGGTTTGTGAAACGTATTCAGAATAAAGATACCCACGTGTTGCACATGTCTCTTATTCATCACCTCGTGTCTTGTAGTGTTTGTTTACCTCAAACAAGAAGGCAGCCGTAAGAGGAGTAACAAAAGGTATTATGTAAATTAAGCACACGTAATTCACACAGGTATACAAACAAAAGAATCGTGTTAATCATCAAACCTTCAATGACTTGCAACACTGACTGTTTACAAGAGCAACGCTTAGATCAAGTGAACTCTAGCTGTGTCAGGTGATACCAAGAGACAAGCCTATCCTTCTCCGTCGTATGGACGTCCATATAACTTTCATTATCCCCCTACTTATTTTTTTTAATACATCCTTACCTTGTCTCCTTTTGCATTCGCTGTTTTTTCTTGTGCATTCCTAGACCTTGGAGAGAGAAAAACAATTCCCAACCACATACAAATTTGTAATTATTCATTTTTTTAACAAATTAAATGTGTTGCGTAGAAAGAAAGATTTAGTTGTTGCGTAGATGAGTGACTTGCTTTCTTCCCTCCCCCACTCCCAAACTGCGTACCCAAGACCTCCAATGGTTCACGGTCATTACCAGCAGTCCAGTGCTTATCCTCTGCTACTGGTATGATCCCAGTGCTAGCGTAATATTATTGGCCAACACAGGCTATAATGCCATATGTACTACTCCAGTGCCTACATAATATTAATGGTTAACATGATATACAGTTCTATGCTTCAGGTTCCCTCGAGAATGTTTACTTCCAGTTGGAAACAAAGATGGCGACGCCCGAGCAGTCCTTAAGTCACAAGAAAAACATTTATTAGCTGACGATTTAAATCCGCAGATCTCCGCCGTGATAGTACTGGTGATGGCGCCATGGCAATCTGCGTGCGAGGCCATCAGGAGTGTTGGATCATAAAAAAAATGTGACTGGTCAAGTCTTGGCACCTGAAGTCGTCAAAGGGATTTTCGGCCTTCCTAAGAACACAATTCTGCTCTGATGTTGTGTGAGCTGACACAGAAAGGTGTTAGTATTGAGGTAGCTGGTAACCAAACGATGAACTGGGGATATGTCAGTATAAATGTCTGAAAGAAGAGGGTGAGTGTCAGTGCACGTAGATCACTGTTGCTGCTGGTGTAGGGGCAAGCAAGCTGAGCTCCAGCAATCATGAGCATCCTTACAACATTTGTGAGTATTGTGCACCAGTACTGCACAGAATTACTTTGTTTCTCACCATCAGACGCATCACTAAACACACACTACCTGATCTTACACTGTTTCAACTTCGTATCAATTATTTTTCGGAAGTAATGAACAAATATATAAATATATTTGAAAAAAAAAAAATTTCAGCAAAGTAGAAAAATCAAAATGACTATTAAAACCTACAAGATGACTGCAAGAAGACTTACACTTTACAAGATGACTGCAAGAACTTACACTTTACAAGATGACTGCAAGAAGACTTACACCTTACAAGATGACTGCAAGAAGACTTACACCTTACATGATGACTGCAAGACTTGCACCTTACATGATGTAGGCAAGAAGACTTACACCTTACAAGTTGACTGCAAGAAGACTTACACCTTACAAGATGACTGCAAGAAGACTTACACCTTACATAATGACTGAAAGAAGACTTAGACCTTACAAGATGACTACAAGAAGACTTACACCTTTCAAGATGACTGCAAGAAGACTTGCACCTTACATGATGACTGCAAGAAGACTTACACCTTACAAGATGACTGCAAGAACACTTACACCTTACGTGATGACTGCAAGAAGACTTACACTTTACATGATGACTGCAAGAAGACTTACACCCTACAAGATGACTGCAAAAAGACTTACACCTTACAAGATGACTGCAAAAAGACTTACACCTTACAAGATGATTGCAAGAAGATTTACACCTTACAAGATGACTGCAAGAAGACTTACACCTTACGTGATGACTGCAAGAAGACTTACACCTTGCATGATGACTGCAAGAAGACTTACACCTTACAAGATGACTACAAGAAGACTTACACCTTTCAAGATGACTGCAAGAAGACTTGCACCTTACATGATGACTGCAAGAAGACTTACACCTTACAAGATGACTGCAAGAAGACTTACACCTTACGTGATGACTGCAAGAAGACTTACACTTTACATGATGACTGCAAGAAGACTTACACCTTACAAGATGACTGCAAAAAGACTTACACCTTACAAGATGATTGCAAGAAGACTTACTCCTTACAAGATGACTGCAAGAAGACTTACACCTTACAAGATGACTGCAAGAAGACTTACACCTTACAAGATGACTGCAAGAAGACTTACACCTTACGTGATGACTGCAAGAAGACTTACACCTTGCATGATGACTGCAAGAAGACTTACACCTTACAAGATGACTGCAAAAAGACTTACACCTTACAAGATGACTGCAAGAAGACTTACACCTTACAAGATGACTGAAAGAAGACTTACACCTTACAAGATGACTGCAAGAAGACTTACACCTCACAAGATGACTGCAAGAAGACTTACACCTTACAAGATGACTACAAGAAGACTTACACCTTACAAGATGACTGCAAGAAGACTTACACCTTACATAATGACTGCAAGAAGACTTACACCTTACAAGATGACTACAAGAAGACTTACACCTTACGTGATGACTGCAAGAAGACTTACACTTTACATGATGACTGCAAGAAGACTTACACCTTACAAGATGACTGCAAAAAGACTTACACCTTACAAGATGATTGCAAGAAGACTTACTCCTTACAAGATGACTGCAAGAAGACTTACACCTTACAAGATGACTGCAAGAAGACTTACACCTTACAAGATGACTGCAAGAAGACTTACACCATACAAGATGACTGCAAGAAGACTTACACCTTACAAGATGACTGCAAGAAGACTTACACCTTACAAGATGACTGCAAAAAGACTTACACCTTACAAGATGACTGCAAGAAGACTTACACCTTACAAGATGACTGAAAGAAGACTTACACCTTACAAGATGACTGCAAGAAGACTTACACCTCACAAGATGACTGCAAGAAGACTTACACCTTACAAGATGACTGCAAGAAGACTTACACCTTACAAGATGACTGCAAGAAGACTTACACATTACAAGATGACTGCAAGAAGACTTACACCTTACAAGATGACTGCGAGAAGACTTACACCTTACAAGATGACTGCAAGAAGACTTACACCTTACAAGATGACTGCAAGAAGACTTACACCTTACAAGATGACTGCAAAAAGACTTACACCTTACAAGATCACTGCAAAAAGACTTACACCTTACAAGATGACTGCAAAAAGACTTACACCTTACAAGATGACTGCAAGAAGACTTACACCTTACAAGATGACTGCAAGAAGACTTACACCTTACAAGATGACTGCAAGAAGACTTACACCTTACAAGATGACTGCAAGAAGATTTACACCTTACAAGATGACTGCAAGAAGACTTACACCTTACAAGATGACTGCAAGAAGACTTACACCTTACAAGATGACTGCAAAAAGACTTACACCTTACAAGATGACTGCAAGAAGACTTACACCTTACAAGATGACTGCAAAAAGACTTACACCTTACAAGATGACTGCAAGAAGACTTACACCTTACAAGATGACTGCAAGAAGACTTACACCTTACAAGATGACTGCAAGAAGACTTACACCTTACAAGATGACTGCAAGAAGACTTACACCTTACAAGATGACTGCAAAAAGACTTACACCTTACAAGATGACTGCAAGAAGACTTACACCTTACAAGATGACTGCAAGAAGACTTACACCTTACAAGATGACTGCAAGAAGACTTACACCTTACAAGATGACTGCAAGACGACTTACACCTCACAAGACGACTGCAAGAAGACTTACACCTTACAAGATGACTGCAAAAAGACTTACACCTTACAAGATGACTGCAAGAAGACTTACACCTTACAAGATGGCTGAAAGAAGACTTACACCTTACAAGATGACTGCAAAAAGACTTACACCTTACAAGATGACTGCAAAAAGACTTACACCTTACAAGATGACTGCAAGAAGACTTACACCTTACAAGATGACTGCAAGAAGACTTACACCTCACAAGATGACTGCAAGAAGACTTACACCTTACAAGATGACCGCAAAAAGACTTACACCTTACAAGATGACTGCAAGAAGACTTACACCTTACAAGATGACTGCAAGAAGACTTACACCTTACAAGATGACTGCAAGAAGACATACACCTTACAAGATGACTGCAAGAAGACTTACACCTTACAAGATGACTGCAAGAAGACTTATACCTTACAAGATGACTGCAAGAAGACTTACACCTTACAAGATGACTGCAAGAAGACTTACACCTTACAAGATGACTGCAAAAAGACTTACACCTTACAAGATGACTGCAAGAAGACTTACACCTTACAAGATGACTGCAAGAAGACTTACACCTTACAAGATGACTGTAAGAAGACTTACACCTTACAAGATGACTGCAAGAAGACTTACACCTCACAAGATGACTGCAAGAAGACTTACACCTTTCAAGATGACTGCAAAAAGACTTACACCTTACAAGATGACTGCAAGAAGACTTACACCTTACAAGATGACTGCAAGAAGACTTACACCTTACAAGATGACTGCAAGAAGACTTACACCTTACAAGATGACTGCAAGAAGATTTACACCTTACAAGATGACTGTAAAAAGACTTACACCTTACAAGATGACTGCAAGAAGACTTACACCTTACAAGATGACTGCAAAAAGACTTACACCCTACAAGATGACTGCAAGAAGACTTACATCTTACAAGATGACTGCAAAAAGACTCACACCTTACAAGATGACTGCAAGAAGACTTACACCTTACAAGATGACTGCAAGAAGATTTACACCTTACAAGATGACTGCAAAAAGACTTACACCTTACAAGATGACTGCAAGAAGACTTACACCTTACAAGATGACTGCAAAAAGACTTACACCCTACAAGATGACTGCAAGAAGACTTACATCTTACAAGATGACTGCAAAAAGACTCACACCTTACACGATGACTGCAAGAAGACTTACACCTTCCAAGATGACTGCAAAAAGACTTACACCTAACAAAATGACTGCAAGAAGACTTACACCTTACAAGATGACTGCAAAAAAACTTACACCTTACAAGATGACTGCAAGAAGACTTACACCTTACAAGATGACTGCAAGAAGACTTACACCTTACAAGATGACTGCAAAAAGACTTACACCTTACAAGATGACTGCAAGAAGACTTACACCTTACAAGATGACTGCAAAAAGACTTACACCTTACAAGATGACTGCAAAAAGACTTACACCTTACAAGATGACTGCAAAAAGACTTACACCTTACAAGATGACTGCAAAAAGACTTACACCTTACAAGATGACTGCAAGAAGACTTACACCTTACAAGATGACTGCAAAAAGACTTACACCTTACAAGATGACTGCAGGAAGACTTACACCTTACAAGATGACTGCAAGAAGACTTACACCTTACAAGATGACTGCAAGAAGACTTACACCTCACAAGATGACTGCAAGAAGACTTACACCTAACAAGATGACTGCAAAAAGACTTACACCTTACAAGATGACTGCAAAAAGACTTACACCTTACAAGATGACTGCAAAAAGACTTACACCTCACAAGATGACTGCAAAAAAACTTACACCTTACACGATGACTGCAAGAAGACTTACACCTTACAAGATGACTGCAAAAAGACTTACACCTTACAAGATGACTGCAAGAAGACTTACACCTCACAAGATGACTGCAAGAAGACTTACACCTCACAAGATGACTGCAAAAAGACTTACACCTTACAAGATGACTGCAAGAAGACTTACACCTCACAAGATGACTGCAAGAAGACTTACACCTCACAAGATGACTGCAAGAAGACTTACACCTTACAAGATGACTGCAAGAAGACTTACACCTTACAAGATGACTGCAAGAAGACTTACACCTTACAAGATGACTGCAAGTAGACTTACACCTCACAAGATGACTGCAAAAAGACTTACACCTTACAAGATGACTGCAAGAAGACTTACACCTTACAAGATGACTGCAAAAAGACTTACACCTTACAAGACGACTGCAAGAAGACTTACACCTCACAAGATGACTGCAAGAAGACTTACACCTCACAAGATGACTGCAAAAAGACTTACACCTTACAAGATGACTGCAAGAAGACTTACACCTCACAAGATGACTGCAAGAAGACTTACACCTTACAAGAAGACTGCAAGAAGACTTACACCTTACAAGATGACTGCAAGAAGACTTACACCTTACAAGATGACTGCAAGAAGACTTACACCTTACAAGATGACTGCAAGAAGACTTACACCTAACAAAATGACTGCAAGAAGACTTACACCTTACAAGATGACTGCAAAAAAACTTACACCTTACAAGATGACTGCAAGAAGACTTACACCTTACAAGATGACTGCAAGAAGACTTACACCTTACAAGATGACTGCAAAAAACTTACACCTTACAAGATGACTGCAAGAAGACTTACACCTTACAAGATGACTGCAAAAAGACTTACACCTTACAAGATGACTGCAAAAAGACTTACACCTTACAAGATGACTGCAAAAAGACTTACACCTTACAAGATGACTGCAAAAAGACTTACACCTTACAAGATGACTGCAAGAAGACTTACACCTTACAAGATGACTGCAAAAAGACTTACACCCTACAAGATGACTGCAGGAAGACTTACACCTTACAAGACGACTGCAAGAAGACTTACACCTTACAAGATGACTGCAAGAAGACTTACACCTCACAAGATGACTGCAAGAAGACTTACACCTGACAAGATGACTGCAAAAAGACTTACACCTTACAAGATGACTGCAAAAAGACTTACACCTTACAAGATGACTGCAAAAAGACTTACACCTCACAAGATGACTGCAAAAAGACTTACACCTTACACGATGACTGCAAGAAGACTTACACCTTACAAGATGACTGCAAAAAGACTTACACCTCACAAGATGACTGCAAGAAGACTTACACCTCACAAGATGACTGCAAAAAGACTTACACCTTACAAGATGACTGCAAGAAGACTTACACCTCACAAGATGACTGCAAGAAGACTTACACCTTACAAGATGACTGCAAGAAGACTTACACCTTACAAGATGACTGCAAGAAGACTTACACCTTACAAGATGACTGCAAGAAGACTTACACCTTACAAGATGACTGCAAGAAGACTTACACCTTACAAGATGACTGCAAGAAGACTTACACCTTACAAGATGACTGCAAGAAGACTTACACCTTACAAGATGACTGCAAGAAGACTTACACCTTACAAGATGACTGCAAGAAGACTTACACCTTACAAGATGACTGCAAGAAGACTTACACCTTACAAGATGACTGCAAGAAGACTTACACCTCACAAGATGACTGCAAGAAGACTTACACCTTACAAGATGACTGCAAAAAGACTTACACCTTACAAGATGACTGCAAGAAGACTTACACCTTACAAGATGACTGCAAGAAGACTTACACCTTACAAGATGACTGCAAGAAGACTTACACCTTACAAGATGACTGCAAGAAGACTTACACCTCACAAGATGACTGCAAGAAGACTTACACCTTACAAGATGACTGCAAGAAGACTTACACCTCACAAGATGACTGCAAAAAGACTTACACCTTACAAGATGACTGCAAGAAGACTTACACCTTACAAGATGACTACAAGAAGACTTACATCTTACAAGATGACTGCAAGAAGACTTACACCTCCCGGACACTGACACAAAACAATATATTCCATAAATGAATTAATAAATGTGCCCAAAACTAAGTTGTATTTATAATAATTTAATCAGCCTATCTAAGAATTTACCTTATTACTCTTATTACATTCATGGAGAAGCGCTAAACCTGTAGGCGCCATATAGCTTTTGGGTAATGTGATTATTATTGCATTTAAAAAAAAGCGCTAAACTTATATGGGTCATGCAACCGGGGTATTGGTGATGATTACATTGGTTCTGACGTGGAGGGGGTCGTTCTATCTCCTTGGATCAAGAACCCTTTACCCGCATCAAGCTGTTATGTAAATGGAGGTTAATAATAATACTAATATCTTTATTTACTACAAGTACATGTACAAGGTATACAGACCAAATTTTGTCCCAGGATGCGACCCACACCAGTCCACTAACACCCAGGTACCCATTTTACTGATGAGTGAACATAGACATCCGGTGTAAAGAAACAAGCCCAATGTTTCTACCCTCGTTGGGAATCAAACCCAGACCCTCGCCGTGTGAAGCGAGAACTTTAGCATCCAGGCCACACATACCAACACGATGGAAAAATGAACACAAGTGCAGTATAATGCGATCCTTTATTGATGCAGTAGTATCTTTACTTCTATAATAATACCTAACAGTAGTATCTTTACTTCTATAATAATACCTAACAGTAGTATCTTTACTTCTATAATAATACCTAACAGTAGTATCTTTACTTCTATAATAACATCTAGCAGTAGTATCTTTACTTCTATAATAATACCTAACAGTAGTATCTTTACTTCTATAATAATACCTAACAGTAGTATCTTTACTTCTATAATAATACCTAACAGTAGTATCTTTACTTCTATAATAATACCTAACAGTAGTATCTTTACTTCTATAATAATACCTAACAGTAGTATCTTTACTTCTGTAATAATACCTAACAGTAGTATCTTTACTTCTGTAATAATACCTAACAGTAGTATTTTTACTTCTGTAATAATACCTAACAGTAGTATCTTTACTTCTGTAATAATACCTAACAGTAGTATCTTTACTTCTGTAATAATACCTAACAGTAGTATCTTTACTTCTATAATAATACCTAACAGTAGTATCTTTACTTCTTGATGTGTTTCTGCAGTGTCTGTCTTTTGTGAGGGTGAAGAGGTTTGAGTCGACTTCATTTAAGGCTTCTTTTTAGGGTCAATACACTCAAAATTACATTTTCTTTTTCTCTCCTCATATTTGGACACTTTCTTGGCAAATTTTAATGTTTGAAATGTTATCTGTCACATTTAATTTAATTTTACAAGCATAAATATGATAAAGGGGTCAGTCACAATATTGTGGCTACAATTCACAAATACCGACGTTTCGGTCTTTTCGACTTGATAATATTGAGACACTTATGCAGCATATGGGAATCTTTATTCAAGAAACGTTTCGCCTTTGTGGCGAAACGTTTCTTGAATAAAGATTCCCATATGCTGCATAAGTGTCTCAATCTTCAACTTGTCGGTTTTTCAAACCATTCATCACGACTTGATAATAGTTCAGGACGGATCGAAATGTCGTGGGTTATTTGTGAATTATGATATCTGCTCTAACTTATTTTCTTATTCTCTTCTTATTTCTTTTTCAAATTCTCTCTCTTATACTTCATTTACGTTTCATTGTTTTTATCTGGCTGTCCTGAATCTCTCATTTTTGGTTCTAACCCCCCTTCCAGTTTTGTCTTTCCATCACCTTCTACTAAACTATTATTTCTATTGGCTTGTTTTTTTCTGTTTTGGAGTGTATTGTTTAATACCATTCTCACATAATTTTCAGAACTGTTCTTCTGTATTACATCTGAAATCCTTTTCATGAACTCTGATTGACCTTTATGTTCTTTTTCAATGTATGTTCTCTCATGTTCTCCAAATCTGTAACAATGCATAAATGCATAATTAATACAAATAAAAATGTAAACTATTTCCTGGCTGTAGAAAATACTGCGATGTTACAAATTAACCGACTAAAACAAAGCAACAGCTGTTGTATTACTTAGTGAAGATAAAGTTAAAAATCTTGAAGGTTCAGTCTTTCATACTTGATGTTGTTCAGTCACTCACCTCTAGAATCATTTACGTTTCAAAATACTTTATGAATAAACAATTTTATCCAGTGGTGATAGACGCGTGTGTATTTCTGATATAAGGTTAATTTTTCTAAGGCTTTACAGTTCATTGTTCTCTCAACCGCATCCCTATCTTCTTCAGTTTACCACTTATCTCTTTTTATTCCTGCCAAGAATAAATACACGAGCGTTTTCTTTAGGACTCGCAAAGAGAGACAAATATTTATAAAATACAAAAAATGTGTGGTTTTGGAGGGATAATGGCTGCCAGGTAGAAAAACAAATGAGATCACTTCCTCTCTGCTGTTGTATGTTGCTTCCCTGGACACCTAGGAATTTTTTTTTCTTTATGCCGATGTTACTAATGCGCGAACTTACTCCTTAATGTTTCTGGTCACATGACTGAGGCCTTACCGCTCCTCTCACTTAATAAAAAATTATCACGTATGTGGTATGTGATGATTTAGGTTAAACTAGGTCACAATATAATATATAATTCGTCACTGAGACAAGAACCACTCGTACAACTGGCTGGAATGCCTACAACTTCTTCTCTTTCTGTCTATCCACATTTTTTCTTACCTTTGTTCCTATCCACAACCTTTACCTTTCTGTTCCTGATTATCCACCTTTCTTACCTTTCTTTTTCTGTCTATCCACAACCTTTCTTACCCTTTTCTTCCTGTTTATCCACAGCCTTTCTCACCTCTCCCTTCCTGTCTACCCCTTTCTTATTATTATTTTTTATTAATAACTATAACTATCATTATTCCTAGAGTATTAATAACAAGTGTTATATCCGTATGAGTCATACCGTCCATCGTATTTAAAACTGTAAATACTGAGGTTAGGTAACCGACGGACTAACTATGAGTATATTGTTTTCAGGTGGTGATGACAGCACTGGTGTGTGCTTCACTCGCTGAGTCTAGTTCCCATGGAAGAGGCAGCCAGAGAAGCAGCCATGGTGCAAGTATCAGAGACGCAAACTATGGTGGTGGAGGCCATGGTGGCAGCTCTGGTATAGTTCATGCCCAGCTTGTTGGCAGGCATAGCAGCACAACTGGTGGCAGCGCTGGGGGCACCTATAAAAGTGAACATCAAGGCCCAAACATTATACGTTTCCAGCTTGTTGGCAGACATACCAGCACTACTGGTGGTAATGTTGTAAGTGGTGGCAGTTATAAAAGTGCACCAAGGATTCCTACCATCATCCGTGCCCAACTTGTTGGCAGACATACCAGCACAACTGGTGGCAGTATTGGCAGCGTTGGTAGAAGGTATAATAAAATTAAACCAAAAGGAGGAAGCATAATACCTTTCCAGCTTGTTGGTAAACACACCAGCAGTAGTGACATAAGGTATTAACAGCAGTAACGGACCACACAGCAGTAGCTGTTGTACTCTTCAATAGAGACCGAGACCGTGCCCTGACACGACTTTTGCCTATATCCATCTTTTTTCTCGTTAGCGACTTGACAGCGGTCCAAGAATGACCGAAACATCGTCCCGATTTCCTTTCTGATTTGTAGGGTGGTTGTGGAATGACGAATTCCAACAGGAACTTGTAGAGAGCATTTCAGTCTCCCGTAATTTCTTGTCTTGAGTGGAGCTGACTTCTCAAACCTTGCCATCGTAAACTCTTCGTTGAGAATGTTTCTCTCCTGCACAATACATAGCTTACGGGATGTTAATAATCTTGCTAATACCAAAACATATATCTAGAAAAAATAAAAGAGTTTATATGTATTAGTGTATTATTTAATGCCATATGACCAGAAACCGTTATTAAATATAAATTCGTTGACGTTCATTTAATCAATACTTGTTTAAAAATAAGATACAGTGTCCATCAAACCATTATAATCTTATATATATATATATATATATATATATATATATATATATATATATATATATATATATATATATATATATATATATATATATATATATATATATATATATATATATAGATAGATAGATAGATAGTTGTGTTGAGTTACAACTCCTGGACCTCTTGTGAATCCTTAAGGATATCATTACAATGTTTCATAATGTTGAATTTCAGCTCCTCTGCTTTTGGAAGGTGTTGATGTTAAGCTCTTAAAGTTCTTGGGGATGTTGAGGTATAGCTCCTAGGTCTCTTCACAATTTTGCGGTGCAGATATCTTTTGTGTACATAGAAATACTATATATATATACATTATATATATATATATATATATATATATATATATATATATATATATATATATATATATATATATATATATATATATATATATATATATATATAAGGAGAAGAGCTTTCGTCGCAGCATTATCCAAGAGGTACACCGTCTCCGATAACCTCGGTCCTCTGTACTTTTACGTACACAAAAGATATCTGCACCGCAAAATTGTGAAGAGACCTAGAAGCTATACCTCAACATCCCCAAGAACTTTAAGAGCTTAACATCAACACCTTCCAAAAGCAGAGGAGCTGAAATTCAACATTATCAAACACTGTAATGATATCCTTAAGGATTCACAAGAGGTCCAAGAGTTGTAACTCAACACTCTAAAAATATCTAGAAGCTTAAACAAAATCCAATCAGGAATGCTTGAAAAAATTGAGACCAAATAGACAAAGCATTGTAAAGATTCCTGAAAGAGTACCTAAGAGGCTCAAGAGCTGTAATTTAATACTATAAAGGGCCCAGAAGTTAGAGTGCAACCCTGTCAATCATGCCTAATATCTGATATTAACCGGAAGAAGCACTGTGACAGTATTCTCGAGAGTTTAAAAGCAGCTTAGGGGATGTAACTCAATACTCTAAGTAGGTCCAAGAGCTGAAACTCAACCCAGTGTTAACAATTTAAAGCCGGTCAAAAGAAGCATTAACAGGTTGTCTCATGCAAATCAATAATCCCTCTTTTTAATGAACATAATTAGACAACCGATACTTACAGCAGAAGAGGGTAATCGGAACCTTCCAATCAGTAACAAAAGTTTGAAGTCGATTGATAAGTTATCGCACAGAAACTCTGAAGGATTTTTTTTAAACAATTACTAAAGGGATCGTCTTTCAGGGGATACATAAACACATTTTTAGTGTATTCACGTACACATATTTTATCAAACTTGTGTTGCATAATAAGTTAAAATTTTGACAACGAACCTTCAGTCAGTCAGCGACTGAGGCTAAAATATAAACTACTCATTTTACTTATTAATAAGACTAGTAGTATTTAACATCAAGTAATAGGAGGTAATAATATGCTACATGTAAGTGGTAAAAGTATATAAAAGTATGTAACCGTAACATGGTGTATACATGCGACGACAAAATTACTTTGCAGTAAAAGATAATGAAGAACCCAAATCTAGTAAAGCATATCTTGTATATATGTTCTCCAAATAGAAACTAAAATTAACGCAAGATTAAGGAAGAAGCTGTGAAGAATGATCGTGTACCGTCCACTAACACTGGTCAAGGTGAGGGTCGCCAACACCGGCTTGTCCTCACTCACCATCGTGTTTTGTGTGAATTTGATTACCAGTTGCAGCTGATGATAAAGTTGTAAAGAAAGGTTAGCGCTTGGATGAGCAGAGAGAAACAGAAAAAAACAAGATGAGAGTTGCAAGATTTCTGGCACACGAGCCTTGATGAGTTTCTGCCTTGGTGGCGACAAGGTCAACGCTGGATCATTACAGGTAACGGCACTGGGGTACCTGGGCACGAGGAAGAACTTGGCTTGTGTTTTTTTTTTTTTTTTTTGCACAAGGAAGGTTGCCGGTGCATCCCGAGTTGTGATTGGACAACAACAATAGGGTTAGTCAGGTAAGAGAATTTTCAACCTTCGCAGATACACGATTCTTTCCTGCTCCTAGAGTCATCGCAAAGTTGTGTTGGTATTAAGGTAGTTGGCAACCAAGTGATGAACAGGGACGAATGCCTGAATATAAATACCTGGGAAGGAAGGTGAGTGCCAGTCCAGGTTGATCACTGCTGCTGCTGGTGTAGGGGCAAACAGGCTGAGCTCAAGCAAGCATGAGGGTCCTTACAACACTCGTGAGTATTGCACAACTTTACTGCAAAACACTCCTTTGTTTTTGCCTATCATACAAAGCCCAACACACACACACACATATATAGGCCCATATTGGAGTATGCACACCAGTATGGAACCCACACCTGATCAAGTACGTCAAGAAATTATAGAAAGTGCAAAAGTTTGCAACAAGATTAGTCCCGGAGCTGAGGGATATGTCTTGCGAGAAGAGGTTAAGGGAAGTCAACCTGATGACACTGGAGGACAGGAGGGAAAGGAGGAAAACACGATAACAACGTATAAAATACTGAGAGGAACTGACAAGGAGGACGGACCACAATGTTTCAGAGATGGGGCACATAAGAACATAAGATCATAAGAAAGAAGGCCTACTGGCCCATGCGGGGCAAGTCCATGTGAACCCCTGGTTTAGACCAACAAGGGAACACAAATGGAAGTTGAAAACTCAGATGAGATATGGGATTAGTGAAGTTGTGGAGATAGGACTCATACATAGCTTTAAGAAGAGGTACAATAAACCTCTTGGAGCAGGGAGTACCACCTAGCGAAGAGGCGGGGCCAGGAGCTGTGACTCGACCCCTGTAACCACACATAGGTGAGTATTAACACTCAAATATATATATATATATATATATATATATATATATATATATATATATATATATATATATATATATATATATATATATATATATATATATATATGTCGTGCCGAATATGTAAAACTGGTCAATTAGCAAGAACTCATTTAAAATTAAGTCCTTTCTAAAATTTTCTCTTATACGTTTAAAGATATATTTTTTCATTATTGTTAATGTAATTTTTTTTAATTTTGCACCAAAAGAATCTTAGAAAACTTACCTAACCTTATTATAACAAGCGCAATTTATTTTAGCCTAACCCAACAAAATATATGTTAGATTTGTTTACAATAATTTAATACTAAACAAACACAGTGAAATATATTTTTTTTTAGCTAGGTTAAGAATGATTTTGGCGAAATTATTGCATACACAAATTTTCACTTGTCCTATATGGCAAGATGAACGTTGCTATTTAAGCCAAGATCGCAACTTCTGTCTATTCGGCACGACATATATATATATATATATATATATATATATATATATATATATATATATATATATATATATATATATATATATATATATATATATATATATATATATATATACCGAACGTAATGAAGACGCATCATTCCGTAATGCAGTGATCGATTAGTCCAGGAAAATACGGAAGAACTTCGTACCTCAAATGCGACAGGTATTGTAATAGTTTGAATAGCGCAGAGTAGCTCCTGAATAACACATAAAAAAAATCACAGAATTGCAAATACGGGAAAGCAACCCGGCCAACAGAAACTGAAATGGTCGAAAAGCTGCATTATGTGATAAGCTAAATTTCAGTATTTTATATTCCATGCCAAATAATGTGTAAATTTGAGCTTATTTTGGCACGGGTAATTATTATTATTATAATGAAAAAGAAGCGCTATGCCACAAGGGCTATACAGCTGGCACAGGTCATGCTTGCGTGGTTTGTGCTACATTAAATTTATCAAATCATGTTATGGAGGATATACAAAGTTAATACTTTTTTTTTTTTAGTTTGCTGGTCTCTGGCATAAGCTCACTATGAAAATAAATGCAGTGGCTTAAGTTTTGTCAGAAAACAGTACAAGTGTTTCTCGACGTGGGTCTTAGTCATATGATGACCCGCAGCTACAGCTTTTGGCCATCTAGCCGAGGCCTTCTGCTGGCTTACCCCCCCCTCCCCTACCCTTTTAAAAATTAAGGTTATAATTATAATCGCCAATATTTTTTTATTATTATCACACCGGCCGATTCCCACCAAGGCAGGGTGGCCCGAAAAAGAAAAACTTTCACCATCATTCACTCCATCACTGTCTTGCCAGAAGGGTGCTTTACACTACAGTTTTTAAACTGCAACATTAACACCCCTCCTTCAGAGTGCAGGCACTGTACTTCCCATCTCCAGGACTCAAGTCCGGCCTGCCGGTTTCCCTGAATCCCTTCATAAATGTTACTTTGCTCACACTCCAACAGCACGTCAAGTATTAAAAACCATTTGTCTCCATTCACTCCTATCAAACACGCTCACGCATGCCTGCTGGAAGTCCAAGCCCCTCGCACACAAAACCTCCTTTACCCCCTCCCTCCAACCCTTCCTAGGCCGACCCCTACCCCGCCTGCCTTCCACTACAGACTGATACACTCTTGAAGTCATTCTGTTTCGCTCCATTCTCTCTACATGTCCGAACCACCTCAACAACCCTTCCTCAGCCCTCTGGACAACAGTTTTGGTAATCCCGCACCTCCTCCTAACTTCCAAACTACGAATTCTCTGCATTATATTCACACCACACATTGCCCTCAGACATGACATCTCCACTGCCTCCAGCCTTCTCCTCGCTGCAACATTCATCACCCACGCTTCACACCCATATAAGAGCGTTGGTAAAACTATACTCTCATACATTCCCCTCTTTGCCTCCAAGGACAAAGTTCTTTGTCTCCACAGACTCCTAAGTGCACCACTCACTCTTTTTCCCTCATCAATTCTATGATTCACCTCATCTTTCATAGACCCATCCGCTGACACGTCCACTCCCAAATATCTGAATACGTTCACCTCCTCCATACTCTCTCCCTCCAATCTGATATTCAATCTTTCATCACCTAATCTTTTTGTTATCCTCATAACCTTACTCTTTCCTGTATTCACCTTTAATTTTCTTCTTTTGCACACCCTACCAAATTCATCCACCAATCTCTGCAACTTCTCTTCAGAATCTCCCAAGAGCACAGTGTCATCGGCAAAGAGCAGCTGTGACAACTCCCACTTTGTGTGTGATTCTTTATCTTTTAACTCCACGCCTCTTGCCAAGACCCTCGCATTTACTTCTCTTACAACCCCATCTATAAATATATTAAACAACCACGGTGACATCACACATCCTTGTCTAAGGCCTACTTTTACTGGGAAAAAATTTCCCTCTTTCCTACATACTCTAACTTGAGCCTCACTATCCTCGTAAAAACTCTTCACTGCTTTCAGTAACCTACCTCCTACACCATACACTTGCAACATCTGCCACATTGCCCCCCTATCCACCCTGTCATACGCCTTTTCCAAATCCATAAATGCCACAAAGACCTCTTTAGCCTTATCTAAATACTGTTCACTTATATGTTTCACTGTAAACACCTGGTCCACACACCCCCTACCTTTCCTAAAGCCTAATCGCCAATAGTGACATCAAAAATGCAACGCTTGAGTAAAACAAAGAGTAATAAATTTTACTGCTGTGGAGAAATTATCTCCAACGGGAGGGAGCGGGGGAGAGGGGATGGGTCATGACCCTTATCTCTTTACCACAGGGTTTGACACTACTCAGTACGAAATCTTTCAAGGAAAAAGAGCTAGGTTCTCTACAAAATTAATCACCTGAAGCAGTGAAACATATCTTCAGTCACTCATTATCATCCGAGTCTTCAGTATCCAGTTTATTTCCACGCTCATCTTCGTAACAATGAGCACAATCCGTCGTACTCAGTGAATCAGTGTTTTTCGGAGTTCCAGCGCATGCTGAGGCATGACGTTGTACATGCTGAGGCATGATGTTTTACATGCTGAGGAATGACGTAGTACAGCTACAACCAGTCACAACAGGGATGGAGGAGGACCGAGGTTCATCACACACCTCTGGGTAGTCATTTTCTTTCAGTAGTCATCCCCAGTCACCTATACTCAGGGATTCTGCTTCTAACTTCCACTCTTGAATTTAGTATTCATACAACGCTTGGTACTTTGTTACAGGTACAGTAGGGAGCAGGAACTCTGCGGCAGCAACATATTCAGCAGCAGCACACAAACCATCACACAGTTGAAGACTCAGATGAATCAAAGGGATGTTAGGAAGTATTTCTTCAGTCATAAAGTAGTCAGGCCGTGGAATAGCCTAGAAAGTGACGTAGTGGAGGCGGGAACCATACATAGTTTTAAGGCGAGGTATGATAGAGCTCATGGGGCAGGGAGAGAGAGGACCTAGTAGCAATCAGCGAAGAGGCGGGGCCAGGAGCTGTGAATCGACCCCTGCAACCACAAATAGGTGAGTACAAATAGGTGAGTACAGCATCGCCTCTTCCACGGCCAAGGCAATAAATGAGGGTTTTTGGCCTAGTGAAAGAACTGCTCTGCTAAGATGGAAAACTTGCTGGCCTGAATCAACTTGAGGCAAGCTTTAAGCATTTCTATGCCATGTTTAGCAGTGTACTCTCACGTATGGTGAAATACATGAGTGGGTGTGGGTGGGAGTGAGTTGGACCTGACTAGCTTGTGCTGCTGGATCTGGTGCCGTGCTCCTTCCTTAATTGGAGGTGACCAAACTGGGTGGGTCATTGGGCTAATCCGGGGGGGGGGGGACATGGACCTGCTCCGCATGGGTCAGTAGGCCTGTTGCAGTGTTCCTTCTTTCTTATGTTCTTACCATTACTTTGCAGATATCACTGCCAAACATACTAATGCTGTAAATATCGAATACTTATCTATTTATTCTTGATCGTTCAATATCACTACGACTGAAGAGTGAATTTCCCGGGTTTACAGTGGTACATGTAGATGAATGGTTCAGAGAACCGACATGTTGATATATTAGACACATGTGCAACTCTTGGGTATCTTTATTGAGGAAACGTTTCGCCACACAGTGGCTTCATCAGTCCATACATAGGAGAAACTTGAAGAACAGGAGGAGAATGAGGTAATCAGTCCCTCAACCTTGAGTCGATGTGTTCAGTCCATCAATCTTGAGTAGAATACAGCATATGAGCGGAGAAGCAGCTTATAAACCGTATGGCAGGAGAGGTGCAGCAGTCATAGGTGGTGTCACATTTGTTCAATGTGGAAGTAGGTCGTGCCCAAGAATTATGCAAGCGAAGAATTCCTAAGTATTAAGATCCCAAGAAGCTGCAGTGTCTGACAGGTGTGTAGATGAATGGTTCAGAGAACCGACATGTTGATAAATTAGACACATTACTGATTACCTCATTCTCCTCCTGTTCTTCAAGTTTCTCCTATGTATGGACTGATGAAGCCACTGTGTGGCGAAACGTTTCCTCAATAAAGATACCCAAGAGTTGCACATGTGTCTAATTTATCAACAGTGGTACATAAGGAGAGAAGCCATGTCGTGTCACTGGTATGTAAATTCATGATTAATAAGAAAAACAACTGCGGATTTTCCCACTGGTTCTGAAGATGGTTCAGTGAAGATTTACTTAGTTCTAGAGCAACCTGGCCTTGCATTTCCAGAGACGATAACTATGAAATACTACTTTATTTAAACAAATAGGTTTCATTAGATGATTTACATATTAGTAAACTCGCCTCTTTAATATTATTGTTTCAGATATTAATGTGATAAATGTATTTAGTTATGTACGTAAGTGTGGTACAAAAAATAGTCCATACAAACGTATTGATCATTACAGGTGGTGACGCTGGGATTGGTGTGTGTTTCGCTGGCTGATCTTCTTCCCCATGGAGGTGGCAGCTACGGCGGAGGTAGAGGTAGAGCCTATGGTGGAGGCCATGGTGGTGGAGCTAGCATAGTTGCTGCCCAGCTTGTTGGCCGACACTCTACCACAACTGGTGGTGGTGGTGGATATGGGGGCGGCATCAGAGGTGGACGTCAAGGGCCTAGTATAGTTGCTGCTCAGCTTGTTGGCAAACACACTACCACAACTGGTGGTGGTGGTTATACTGGCGGCATTGGGGGCGGCATCAGAGGTGGACGTCAAGGGCCTAGTATAGTTGCTGCCCAGCTTGTTGGCAAACACACTACCACAACTGGTGGTGGTGGTTATACTGGCGGCATTGGGGGCGGCATCAGAGGTGGACGTCAAGGGCCTAGTATAGTTGCTGCTCAGCTTGTTGGCAAACACACTACCACAACTGGTGGTGGTGGTTATACTGGCGGCATTGGGGGCGGCATCAGAGGTGGACGTCAAGGGCCTAGTATAGTTGCTGCTCAGCTTGTTGGCAAACACACTACCACAACTGGTGGTGGTGGTTATACTGGCGGCATTGGGGGCGGCATCAGAGGTGGACGTCAAGGGCCTAGTATAGTTGCTGCTCAGCTTGTTGGCAAACACACTACCACAACTGGTGGTGGTGGTTATACTGGTGGCATTGGGGGCGGCATCAGAGGTGGACGTCAAGGACCTAGTATAGTTGCTGCCCAGCTTGTTGGCAGACACACCAGTTCAGGTGGTGGTGGATACGGGGGCAGCATCGGTGGTGGCAGCATCGGTGGTGGCTTCATCGGTGGTGGCAGCATCGGTGGTGGCAGCATCGGTGGTGCCAGTTATGGTGTGAGTGGCGGCAGTGGTTGCTGTGGTGGCAGTAGAGGATGGTAAACATCAGAAAACATTCATGAGCCATGGTTTTTCAGCAATACTAGATCGTTGTTACAGTAATCTCGGGTTAAGTTGTGAACTACTGAAAGCACTGGCAGCATACTGCTGCTCTTGTGAACTTGGTATATACAATGATTTACCTGAATATTGTTATTCGAGATTGTATTTTAGCTAAAAGTTATCATGAGCTCTGTAAATATACTCTGATGGTGCCAGTTACACCAAAGGGGTCAATAAACCAATAATAAACCAATATTGTAACAGTGATGCGTTTTTTAATCAAATTTTCCTATATTACTGAAACAATGGTAAAATATTGAACTGATAAAGAAAATTCTATATGGAAGTACGAAAAAGAAGTCTCATTAGTGGTACGAGTAAGTGGAACGCTTTTTCAGTTCCAGAAGACAACCAAAAACAAAGATATTTTTTAAAATGGCTTCACCCACTAAAGACTTGCAGCCACACATCCGCAAACACTTGCAGGAGCTAGAGCTCGCTCCCAAAGATAGCTCACAAAAAAAATAGCTAAGATAACCCCATCGTTAATAAAAAGATTGTTGCATCTATTCTCCAGTATGTTTGCCTTAAAAGGCCATCACTTCTCACTCAGCCGTAAGCATTCCTCAACCCAAGGACTATTTTTTTTTCTTTAGCATGCCTCACCTCTAGTGATGCATCGGATATCCGCATCCGTGGAACATCAGCACAATTTCTTACATCTGCATCCGCATCTGCGTCTGCATTATACTGTAAACAGATATCCGCATATGCATCCGAATCCGCGGAACATTCGTACAATTTCTCAGAGGTGGACGTCAAGGGCCTAGTATAGTTGCTGCTCAGCTTGTTGGCAAACACACTACCACAACTGGTGGTGGTGGTTATACTGGCGGCATTGGGGGCGGCATCAGAGGTGGACGTCAAGGGCCTAGTATAGTTGCTGCTCAGCTTGTTGGCAAACACACTACCACAACTGGTGGTGGTGGTGGATATGGGGGCGGCATCAGAGGTGAACGTCAGGGGCCTAGTATAGTTGCTGCTCAGCTTGTTGGCAAACACACTACCACAACTGGTGGTGGTGGTTATACTGGTGGCATTGGGGGCGGCATCAGAGGTGGACGTCAAGGTCCTAGTATAGTTGCTGCCCAGCTTGTTGGCAGACACACCAGTTCAGGTGGTGGTGGATACGGGGGCAGCATCGGTGGTGGCAGCATCGGTGGTGGCATCATCGGTGGTGGCAGCATCGGTGGTGGCAGCATCGGTGGTGCCAGTTATGGTGTGAGTGGCGGCAGTGGTTGCTGTGGTGGCAGTAGAGGATGGTAAACATCAGAAAACATTCATGAGCCATGGTTTTTCAGCAATACTAGATCGTTGTTACAGTAAT
Organism: Cherax quadricarinatus; assembly: GCF_038502225.1. Lineage (NCBI taxonomy): Eukaryota > Metazoa > Arthropoda > Malacostraca > Decapoda > Parastacidae > Cherax > Cherax quadricarinatus. The sequence goes on along the minus strand of NC_091328.1, from coordinate 9,086,009 downwards.
CTCGGGTTAAGTTGTGAACTACTGAAAGCACTGGCAGCATACTGCTGCTCTTGTGAACTTGGTATATACAATGATTTACCTGAATATTGTTATTCGAGATTGTATTTTAGCTAAAAGTTATCATGAGCTCTGTAAATATACTCTGATGGTGCCAGTTACACCAAAGGGGTCAATAAACCAATAATAAACCAATATTGTAACAGTGATGCGTTTTTTAATCAAATTTTCCTATATTACTGAAACAATGGTAAAATATTGAACTGATAAAGAAAATTCTATATGGAAGTACGAAAAAGAAGTCTCATTAGTGGTACGAGTAAGTGGAACGCTTTTTCAGTTCCAGAAGACAACCAAAAACAAAGATATTTTTTAAAATGGCTTCACCCACTAAAGACTTGCAGCCACACATCCGCAAACACTTGCAGGAGCTAGAGCTCCCTCCCAAAGATAGCTCACAAAAAAATAGCTAAGATAACCCCATCGTTAATAAAAAGATTGTTGCATCTATTCTCCAGTATGTTTGCCTTAAAAGGCCATCACTTCTCACTCAGCCGTAAGCAATCCTCAACCCAAGGACTATTTTTTTTTCTTTAGCATGCCTCACCTCTAGTGATGCATCGGATATCCGCATCCGTGGAACATCAGCACAATTTCTTACATCTGCATCCGCATCTGCGTCTGCATTATACTGTAAACAGATATCCGCATATGCATCCGAATCCGCGGAACATTCGTACAATTTCTTACATCCGCACAATTCCTTACATCTGAATCCGCAAAATAAGTAAGACATCCTCATACACATCCACATCCACGGATATCTAAATTTTTACATCCGATACATCTCTAGTACGTTCCATATTTTTAGTTTAACATGAATTAATATTTACTCGAGCGACAAGTGGTTATAATAAACCCTTAGTGTGCTATCTTTTTCTCTATCCACAAGGGTTCAGCATCAACTGCTCTACCCAAGCTTCATTTTTACTCCATTTAAAAAACGGTGTCCCTTCACGATAAAAAAAAAGGTTAATATTCGACTGTTATATAAAAAATATTGAAATTTTTATAGTTTATCATATTAAAAATTGGTATTTCTTTATATTTACAAGTTGTAAATTGATTTGTTATAGAATGAAAGGGGGTAAAGCAGCTGGAACTGACGGGATCATGACAGAAATGTTAAAGGAAGTGAGGATATAGTGTTGGAGTGGTTGGTATTTTTGTTTAATAAATGTACGAAAGAGGGAAAAGTACCTAGGAATTGGCAGAAAGCGTGCATAGTTCCTTTATATAAAGGGAAGGGGTACAAAAGAGATTCTGTTGTTAGGTAAGACACATATGCAACAGTTAGGTAACTTTATTTCGAAACGTTTCGAAATAAAGATACCTAACTGTTGCATATGTGTCTTACCTAACAACCTGTCGGTATTTTATACCATTTTATTGTTCAATCTGTCAGACACTGCAACACAAGGGTATCTTGGTACAGACCTGCAATCAACTTCGACAACCTCCACTAGTGAGAACGGCGGCTGGATTTGAGAGGGACCTGACCTCCCAACATCTGAGTTTACTTCTAGTGACCTACGTCTCACCTCTTGGCGCTATATAAGGCTCCATCCTGTCACTTCATCTCCATATTCTTTCATACTATGGAACATTGCTCTTCTCCAGACTGAGGGACTGACCACCTCAAAACTTTAAGGGTGATAGACTGATTACATCGTCTTCAAGTATCTTCTGCTTCTATCAACTTTTCTGTACTCGACTAAAGAAGCCTACTGTGTAGGCGAAACGTTTCGAAATAAAGATACCTAACTGTTGCATATGTGTCTTACCTAACAACCTGTCGGTATTTTATACCATTTTAATGTTCAATCTGTCAGACACTGCAATACAAGGGTATCTTGGTACAGACCTGCAATCAACTTCGACAACCTCCACTAGTGAGAACGGCGGCTGGATCTGAGAGGGACCTGACCTCCCAACATCTGAGTTCTTACCTCTTCTAGTGACCTACGTCTCACCTCTTGGCGCTATATAAGGCTCCATCCTGTCACTTCATCTCCATATTGTTTCATACTATGGAACAATGCTCTTCTCCAGACTGAGGGACTGACCACCTCAAAACTTTAAGGGTGATGGACTGATTACATCGTCTTCAAGTATCTTCTGCTTCTATCAACTTTTCTGTACTCGACTGAAGAAGCCTACTGTGTAGGCGAAACGTTTCGAAATAAAGATACCTAACTGTTGCATATGTGTCTTACCTAACAACCTGTCGATATTTTATACCATTTTAATGTTCAAAAGAGATTCTAAAAATTATAGGGGAATAAATTTGCTGAGTATACCAGGTAAGTTGTACGGTAGGGTTATTATTGAAAGAGGTAATACAGAGAGTAGGTTTGCAGATGAGCAAGAAGGCTTTAGTGTGCGTAGGGGATGTGTAGATCAAGTGTTTACATTGAAACATATGTGAACAGTATTTAGATAAAGGTAGGGAAGTTTTCATTGCATTTATGGATTTTAGAAAAGACATATGATAGAGTGGATAAGGGAGCAATGTGGCAGATGTTGCACGTGTATGGATAAGGTAGTAAGCTACTAAATGCTGTGAAGAGTTTTTATGAGGATAGTGAGACTCAGGTTAGGGTGTGTAGGAGAGAGGGAGACTACTTCCCGGTAACAGTTGGTCTTAGACAGGGATGTGTAATGTCACCATGGTTGTTTAAGATATTTACAGATGTGATTGTAAAAGAAGTAAATGCTAGGGTGTTGCGGAGAGGGGTGGGATTAAATTATGGGGAATCAAATACAAAATGGGAGTATGCACAGTTTTTGCTGATGATACTGTGCTTTTGGGAGATTCTAAAGAAAAGTTGCAAAAGTTAGTGGACGAGTTTGGGAGGGTGTGTAAAGGTATAAAGTTAAAAGTGAACATAGATAAGAGTAAGGTGATGAGGGTATCAAACGATTTAGATAAAGAAAAACTGGATATCACATTGGAGAGAGGGAGTATGGAAGAACTGAATGTTTTCAGATATTTAGTTGACTTGTCAGCGGATGGGTTTATGAAGGATGAGGTTAACTATAGATTTGAAGGAAAAAAGGTGAGTGGTTCTTTGAGGTATCTGTGGAGACAAAAAAGCATTATCCATGCAGGCAAAGAAGGGAATGTACGAAAGTATAGTGGTACTAACACTCTTATATGAGTGTGAAGCTTGGGTTATAAATGCTGCAGCGAGGAGGCGGCTGGAGGCAGTGGAGATGTCTTGTCTAAGGGCAATGTGTGGTGTAAATATTATGCAGAAAATTCGGAGTGTGGAAATTAGAAGGTGTGGAGTTACTAAAAGTATTAGTCAGAGGGCTGAAGAGGTGTTTTGGTTATTTAGAGAATGGAACAAAGTAGAATGACTTGGAGAGCGTATAAATCTGTAGGGGAAGGGAGGAGGAATAGGGGTCGTCCTCGAAAAGGTTGGAGGGAGGGGGTAAAGGAGGTTTTGTGGGCGAGGGGCTTGGATTTCCAGCAAGCATACTTGAGCGTGTTAGAAAGGAGTGAATGGAGACGAATGGTATTTGGGACCTGACGAGCTGTTGGAGTGTGAGAAGGGTAATATTTAGTGAAGGAATTCAGGGAAACCGGTTATTTTCATATAGTCGGACTTGAGTACTGGAAATGGGAAGTACAATGCCTGCACTTTAAAGGAGGGGTTTGGGATATTAGCAGTTTGGAGGGATATGTTGTGTATCTTTATATATATATATATATATATATATATATATATATATATATATATATATATATATATATATATATATATATATATATATATATATATATATATATGTAGTGCCGAATATGTAAAACTGGTCAATTAGCAAGAACTCATTTAAAATTAATTCCTTTCTGATATTTTCTCTTATACTTTTAAAGATATATTTTTTCATTAATGTTAATGTAAAAATTTATAATTTTGCAATAAAAGTATCTTAGAAAACTTACCTAACCTTATTATAACAAAAGTAGTTTATTTTAGCCTAACCCAACTAAATATATATTAGATTTGTTTACAATAATTTAATACTAAACAAACACAGAAATACATTTTTTTCGTTAGGTTCAGAATGATTTTGGCAAAATTATTGCATACACAAATTTCCACTTGTCCTATATGGCAAAATGAGCGTTGCTATTTAAGCCAAGATCGCAAGTTCTGCCTATTCGGCACGACATATATATATATATATATATATATATATATATATATATATATATATATATATATATATATATATTTTATTATATATATAAACAGATATAATCTATATATATATATATATATAGATATATTTTATATATATATATATATATATATATATATATATATATATATAATTTTCGGTACGTTTGCTTCAGTTTAAGGAAAGAAACTACATCTCCTTCCATAAGATCGGTAGCCCAGAAGTCTCTCATCGCAAGATTCTGGGTCACTGTTATATTTATCTTTATTTTTCTTTGTTTTGTTTCTAAGAGCTATAAAAATGCTAATTATTTAAGAAGTAAAATAAACTCAGATGTTTTTAATGATTGCAAATATGACGTTAAGGTGTTTATTATGAGCTATTAATTTGTCTCTGTATTTATTTTCACAAAAGTGGTTTTCCCTCATCATTCGGTATCGAAGCTCTCCCTGTCACGCAACTACATCAGTGACCATCTTACTTACAGTGGGCAAAACCTTTAAGCGTGTGAACTTGGTTGTCCCTGTGATCAGCGGCACTACCCAGCTGACCAACACTAAATGGAATATAGGTGAGCCAAACTGTCCCGGAGTTTAATTAACCCTCTAGAATCACTGAATACGAAAGATCAGTGAGATATGCTTAGGAAAACTGCCGTTTTTCACCAAATAAAACATGTGGAATTCACTAAAATTCCCCACAGCTCCAGTGGTGCAGCCACGGGATTGCAAGGTGTGGGAGGTGGGATGCGTGGAGAAGAGGACTTAGGGAGCTAAAGCCCACGATGGTTTTTATTTTTAATTAATGGCTAATTTTCACTGCATTATATTGATCAGTGCTAGGGAAGCACGACAGTTTCATTTATTTCTCATACACACTGAAAATTCACATTTATTTTTTTTTAAGAAACAGTTTTTTTAGTTTTTTCAGCATATTTTGATTTTTAAGCTCTCCCCCCCCCCATTAAAATCCTGGCTTAATACTCCCAAGATTATAAAATCTTAGCCCCCTTCATGCAAACTAAACCCAATTTTAACTTCATACAATGACTGTGGAGACCCGATGCCATTCCAGCCTTAACAGTCCAGCAAAAGAGCTCGATACTATTTCGGTCCTGAGCTCGGAAGCGTTCCCCCTCTCCCTACATTTATGGAAAGCTGCCATCGTTTTTCTTTACCTGACATGCCTGCAACTTTTTCCTTATATAGCTTCATTCCCCACTCATTCTTGTCTTCTTAAATATAGGTATTTAGAGTCGCAGCAGTGGCTGACTAGTGAAAAACATTTCCTTGGTGGGGTATTACTCCTTTCAGTGGTAGAGCGCTGGTGTTGTGAAAAACGCTAGGCCACGGTTGAAACCTCGGCACTCTATTTGGAATATAAAAAAAAATGCATAATGATAATTAATAAAGGATATTTCCTTGGGATATTTTAGGTGCCATAAAATAAGATCTTGTGGAAGCAATAGTATTCTTTGTAAGAGTATCAGACACCGTTAAACAACATAGCCTAATGTGCTACAGTACTGACCTTGATTGTTGTGTTTCCTGGGTCCATTGATATGTCTCCAGGACCCACTGATATGTACCATGGACCCAATGATATGTTCCCTGGACACACTGATATATTTTCTGGACCCACCGATGTCCCCTAGACCCGTTGCTCACCTACTCCGCCCAAGACGAGACACTCAACCGGTCACAGAACATTCATTAGAATGAATCCTATGAAATACACAAGAATTCTTCTCGAGTTCCTATGTATTACAAATTTATTTTTTCAGTTTTAAAGTTTACGGGAGCTTTGAAATTCACTAAGAGTGGCATATGTACTGAACAATAATAACCTTGATTCTGGGTTAATTGCTTATCGCAGCCCACATCGTAATTACGCCCTAAACTAGCACACTGCCTTGACGTCAAAGAAAAGGGTTATTTTAACTAGGGGAAAGCTCTAAGCTGGTAATGGTCACAGCGCCTGGGGAATGGGAGGATTTCAGGTTCGATCCACGGAAGGGGAAGATTAAGATTAAGGCATTAAGGGGACCAAAACTATATATAACTCGTCCTCCCAAGAAAAACTTGGATGGTAATTCTCACGTAACAGTAACTCCATTAAGGCGAGCAGTGTCAACAGCAATGGTAATGAGTAGCTTATAAAGATCTTGTGGAAGAGAAGAGAGACCACGTTGATGTTGATGGAGAGTAAAGAAGACATCATAAACTCGAAACTTAGTAGAAAGAATGAGCTCGTGAAGCAAGAGGGAGGTATGATCAGGAAAGGGAGTGCCCAAGGAGTCGAATTTGAAGAATTGGGAGAAGGAAGGGAGCAAAACTTGTTCAGCAAGACAGTGCCGTAGAAAGAGAAGCTGATTCTTACAACGCCTGGAAGCAATGAGAACAGCCTCATAAGAACAAAAGAGGGATTTAAAACGAGGGAAGAACAAGAGAACAAACTTCAGCGTCTTATCTCAGTAACTCCATCTCAGTTACGCTCTCATAGCTCCTGAACTCATAATGAATTGTTGGGAGACATTCTAGTCTCTCAGCTCAGACAGTTTTCACTATTTCATGTTTGCAACTCATGCTGTGATGGTATATAACGAGGGAAACGCCCAGCTTTCAGTTAATAACTATTACTTCATTACATTAATTTATGAATAAGAAAAATAAGCGATGTAAATTTTATCATTACAGGCTTTCATTAGGATGAGTGAAGACGCAGAAAAACATGAGACGTGAGTTGCAAGATTTCTGTCACACCAGCCTTGATAAGCTTCTACCTTGAAAATGACAAGGTCAACACTGGATCATTACAGGTAACGGCATTAAGGTACCTGGGGACGAGGAAGGACTAGGTTTTTTTTTATGGCGCAAAGTGCATGGAAGGCCATCGGTGTATTATGATTTGTGACCGCACAACAACAGTGAGGCTGATCCATTCATAAGGGCCTTTTAAGCCTTCACAGGGACACAAATTCTTTTCTGTTCTAAGGGCCCTTGCAAAGTTATGTTGGTATTAAGGTAGTTGGCAACCAAGTGATGAACAGGGACGAATGCCTGAATATAAATACCTGAGAAGGAAGGTGAGTGCCAGTCCAGGTTGATCACTGCTGCTGCTGGTGTAGGGGCAAACAGGCTGAGCTCAAGCAAGCATGAGGGTCCTAACAACTCTCGTGAGTATTGTACAACTTTACTGCAGGAAACTTAGTTTTGCCTATCGTACAACACCCCAACACACACCACTTTTTTACACTGCTGAATTCACAGTCTAAGAGCTATTACTCTACTTCAGTTTATTTCGAAACCTAGACCCAATGTCTACTAAAAGTCTTTCTGGGATGAGACCCTCCCCCCGCACCACTAAAGTCGACTAATACTCGGGTACCTACTGACTGCTAGGTGAACAGGTTCAACGTGCATAAAAACACATGGCCAACGTTTCCACAAGTGCCGGGATCGAACCCTAGTCCCTTAGCTGCAGACCGAGCCACCAACTTAAGAGGTAATAGATAAACAGAAGGGTGGACGGGGAAACCACGGCCTGTAAACTGGAGGTTAAGATCCAAGGTTCGGCACCAGCAAACAAATTGTGCAAATCCGCGAGTACACACGTCCACCAGCAATGTCAAGAACCATCAAAACCCCAGAACCCCACAACCACTACAAACTTTCCAGTATTCCATAATGAGACGCGTTATTCAAGTAGGAACATAAGCCAAACAAATGTGTACAAATATCAACGGGATCCCAAATAAATTCTTAAGATTTAAATTAACGAGTAAGTAGAAAATTAAGTAATGTGAGTGAGGCTGTAAAGAAAAAAGGCGAGAAACGGGATTACGGAGAAGGTTGATTTATAACTTCAATATTTATATAAATTCCAAAATACGATGATTTTTCGGATGATATTATTGTAATCAATTACGTAGGGTTCCAGGGTCTTCGTTGTCGTTATATACAACCCATCAGAAAATAACAAAAGCAAAAATGAAGTTGAAGAAAAGAGGCTGTAGAATTAAAAAAATTGTGTAGAAAATGCTAATATGAATAAATGATAAGTTTCCTGACACAAATACAGACAAATGGTAAACTTAGATATATCACTAAGGAAAAGCTAAAATTCATTTATCAAATATGCAGAAACACTGGAAAATGTAAATAATGATAATAATGGGACACTACGTGTTGTGCTTCTATTATTTTGAATTCACTAACCAAGCTTTAATCTCACACAAGAACGGCCACTCTCATATAATCATGCTTTTACAGTCAGTGCAGTGCTTTCAGAAAAAAACTTATTTAGTTTTCACATGAGTGATGCAGTCCTCGCAACAGTATCCTCAACTCATGATCCCCAAGTAATGAACATACGTCACTTACGTCGTGTTCGATGCCGTCATTGTTCTTCATAACATCCTACCCTTCAGAACTGTTAGAATCATATACAGACTCGTAATTATAGTACAGTAAACTTGCAAACATTATGGCTTTGTTTCGGGCACAAAGTTCCTTGTTTCACATGCAATTTGACGATTTTTTTCGTACTAGACTATTAAAGAAAAAGATGCTAGTAAAAATGTAATCACCAAAACACAGTACTGAGAAAATTTTTATCATTTCCGAAGTATCGTTTTTGACTGACTCTGAAATGCAACTTTTCATCACACACATGCATTGCTATGACTTACAAGTGTTTTGAGTAAACATTAAGAATTCCTCATTTGGCGATAATTTCTACTTTGCGATCACCTTGGAAGATTTATGCATGAGAATATATATTTTTTTAATTTACTTATTTATGAATTAATATAAAAGTGTTTATGTGCTCAATTGTTTTAAAGAGTCCGTACAGGCGTGTTGATCATTACAGGTGGTGACGCTGGGGTTGGTGTGTGCTGCTCATGGAGGCGGCAGCTATGGCGGAGGTGGAGGCCATGGCGGTGGAGGCCATGGCGGTGGAGGCTATGGCGGTGGAGGCCATGGCGGTGGAGGTCATGGTGGTGGTGCTAGCATAGTTGCTGCTCAGCTTGTTGGCCGACACTCTTCCACAACTGGTGGTGGTGGTGGTGGCGGCGGCTATGGGGGCGGCATCAGAGGTGGACGTCAAGGACCTAGTATAGTTGCTGCTCAGCTTGTTGGCAAACATTCTACCACAACTGGTGGTGGTGGTGGCGGCGGCGGCTATGGGGGCGGCATCAGAGGTGGACGTCAAGGACCTAGTATAGTTGCTGCTCAGCTTGTTGGCAGACACACCAGTTCAGGCGGCAGTGGTGGCGGTGGACACGGTGGCAGTTTTGGTGGTGGTAGCTTCGGCGGCGGAAGCTTCGGTGGTGGCAGTATTGGTGGTGGCTATGGTGGCGGTGGCGGTGGCGGTGGCGGTGGCTATGGTGGAAAAGGTGGATGGTAAATATCAGGCAACTTGTAGCTCTATCTTTTTCATCAACAATCAAGAGTTAGCTCAGCAATCTCATGCTACGTCCTCAACTAGTAAAGGAATTGTCAACATACTTGTAAATTTTCAGCTAGTGAAGGAACTATCAACATACTTGCAACTCCTCAGCTAGTGAAGGAACTGTCAAATATACTTGTCATTTGCTATTTCCGGACTTTAAGCCACCGATGGTTTCAGGTAGAGAAACATGTATTTCTAACTAATCCTGTGACTCTGAATTCGAATCTGAACTTAGTTTTGTCCTAAAGCTGGACACTGTTGCCGGAGAACCATACTGAACACGTGTCAAAAGCCTCAATAGTTTGAAAATATGTTTATACAATGAAAATTTGTGTGTATATATATGAGTTACGTTACGAAAGATTAGTTTTTACACTGAATTCGCCATATTTAACATCTGTGTATAACATAGTACCTATGATTGTTATGTAACATATATCATGTGGTTCTTCAGGATTAAACAGCCAATATATTGATCATAAAATCCCATTAAAAACATTACGTAGCAAAGACTAAACAAGCTCAGGATTCCTGATCAGTGCCTTAAAATTAACTTTAAACAATAACCAGTTTGGTTTCTGTATAAAAACTTAAATTTTGTTGGAAAGTGTAATTGTTTGTCGTATGTTGTGATGTAATTCCTCCAGAGGGACTAATAAAAGCCTGTTTCATATTTTTGTTTTTCTTCAATGCCAGAGACGAGTTTTTGTTAGATAAATAATATCAGCACGTTGGAAAAAAACTTTCTAACAGCACGTGTCAAATTTGTACCTTTCAAATATTACACTGAAAATAAGAGGCGGCAACGGCGTGATAAACTCCAGCCGATGACAAATACATAAATACGCAGAACATGTGCATAGAGCTTACCCAAGTCATGACTTGAGAGCTTTGGTTAGAAACATTGCCCGGATCAAGGCTTGTCTTTCTGTATGCATCCTTGTACACGTCGTTGTGCATTCAAAAACCTGCACATGGGAGAGAAACCTTTTGGCGACGTTTCGTTCCGCCCTAGACCATTACTAAGTGTGTTGCTTTGGTGAATTGTTCCAGCTATGATAATGACTGTTTAATCCAGCCAGCAATCCAGCCAGGCCAAGTTACATGTTCAGACATTGCTAGTCAAGATGGCTAGGATATCCCCTAAGGAGGTACCTGGTCAATGGAGAAGGGTTTCCGAGCTAAGGGATTCCACTTTAGCTGCGGGGAATGAGGTGGAGGCTTCAATGGAGAGGGAGACTGAGGGAAATGAGGTAGAGATGGTTAAGACTGCGGGGAATGAGGTAGATGGCAGCCCCAGCGTGCACTTGAAACAGCTGTACTTCACTTGACGATGAACATTCAAGGCCACAACACCACCTTGAAGCTGCCGTCATTAACGTAAGTCTTCCAGTGTTTGCAAACCTTTTTTTTTTTGTACATTATGTAAATTATAACACGTATTATCTGGTTTTGTACAGGTGGCCTGCTGCTGCCTTCATGTAGGACGCAGGCAAACACTAAGTCATGATCCACAACATTCGAGATAATGGAGTTATTTACAATGAAGAAAAGTGGATACATCCAAAATAAGCTGTTACAAAAGTATGTGATAATTACATAATGGGAACAAAGGCAATGTTAGGTATTATTATTATAATCATAGAAAGCGCTAAACGGACAAGGGTCACAATGTTAGGTAAGGTCTGCCAGGAAACAGGACAAATGTCTCCTGACGCGGGTCTGAGTCAAATGATGACCCGTAGCTGGAGCTTTAGGTCATCTGACCGAGGCCTTCAACTGGCTTACCAGTCCACCCCTTTAAAAATTATGGTTAACTAGAGTTATGTGTTCCCTGTCATATTCCATCACGCGGGATAGTCTACATACATGGTGTTGGAATGTGTGAGCATGAGCTGGGAGACTTAAGTAGGGTAATGAGGAAATCGTCAAGTATTTCATTAAAGGTTCATCAACACCAGCTTTAAAAGGTTTCCTTCCAGCAGAGCTGTTATTATTGCAAGAGAATTACCATCTCTAAGAGACTATCCAATACACACAGAAAATGGAATCTTTATAAAGATATCTCCATCACAGAGCGGACCAACAACAGAGGAGAGAAGAGAAAAAAAAGGGGATGAAAAAATCTGGACTACTTCAAATGTTTAGGAATAAATATACACACACAAACAATGCATATTCATTGTTTCATCTGCCTCTCGACATTGTAAAACTATATTATATTCCCAAGAACACATACTTGCTCTAGCCTGGCAACAACCAGCTGGAACATCTTAGACACTACTTCTACTAAGCAACAACCACTAAATGTAGGCTGACCCATGAGCAGGGCCAAGCTGCATTACTGAGAGAGAGAGAGAGAGAGAGAGAGAGAGAGAGAGAGAGAGAGAGAGAGAGAGAGAGAAACAATACAAACAATAATAGTAGCAGCATTAGTATTAATAAATTAATAATAATAATACTAGTAATAATAGCTATGAGTGTAAAACTTCAGAGGAATCTTCCTCCAAATTTAATCAAATAGATAAAAAAACGGCGTAAAAAATTAAGTTCCTATATATGATATACATTTTTTTTAAGCCAGGAAGCCCTAAATAAATCACTCGAATTGCTAGTTTAAGTTAAAGTATTCACTGCACGAGGGTCAATAATTCTGGACTTCAAGCGATCACTACTAGCAAGAATATTTAAGTCCCTCAACAATAGGAATTACGGTAAAGTTAACTCGGTGTATATACACTGAGAAATGTGTGAAAAAAGACACTTATGTACAGTTCAGGACATTTATTAAAGGAAACGTTTCGCCACGAGTGGCTTCTTCAGTTCTTCAGGACTGAAGAAGCCACTCGTGGCGAAACGTTTCCTTTAATAAATGTCCTGAACTGTACATAAGTGTCTTTTTCCACATCTTGTCGGTATCACCATACCATTTCCTCACTGAGAAATGTACACATCTTGGTGTTTCTGACCGACAAATTTCGTCGATATACTCGTGTTGCTCATGCGTTTTATTGGTTGGTGGATAATGAGGTTTAAAGCTTATCGACTACGCCAGGGTCACTATGGCTGCACGTAACCCTTTCACCACCAGACAAGAATATATGAATCAGTATACATACAATGAGAGAAATACAGATCTCAATGCATCATAGGTGTATCCTACGGCTTCGTACGACAAGAACTAAGTAAATTAAACCCAGCTTAAAGCACCGGTCCACATAACATCCCAGCTAAGTTCCTAAAGGATGGTGCCTCTGAATTCCCAATCCCCATTGCGCACATCACCACAGGTACCGTCCCGGAGGGGTTTAAGATCAGGAGTATTCTTATCCTCAACACAGGAGTACTCCTGATCTCTAACATACATGTAATGTAATCTGATCCTATCTTTAATATTGTAACTACTTTTCGAAGTTAAATTATTTACCTGTTTCCACTTCAAGGTTTAAGAGGACCCCAATGGAAATAAGTCTGTCAGACTTTTTGGGGTTATCCTAGATAATTACACATATGCTGCTATGTATCATAATTTAACTGTATTTATGTGTACCTGTACCTGAATAAAAACAGACTGACTTACTAATGTATAATCTCGTATCCTGTGTGTTTCATTCACAAAGTCTCGGAGTATATACCCAAAGTCCCCTGATCCGTCAACAGATGGCGAGTATGCTTCTCTTAGCAATGTTTACTTGTCACTTTCCAAGGCAATTAATTCTAATGTCTGCCGGTAGATGGTGGGGCGATGTACTTTACTCACTGAAATGCCTGGCTCTACTTTTGGCACAGAGCGTCTGCTGATAATATTCATTAAGAAAAATGAATGAGGGCGAGTCAGACACCACTAAAGAGTATAGCAAAGCAATGTACACTCGGATAGTTATTGATTTGTTTAGTTGCTAATAAATGTTGATAATGATTTTCTTAATCAATTAGTAGGGGAGAGAGAGAAAAAATGGACACATCTGCAGTGTGTTGCTGAATAAGTAAAATTGGTCAATTAGCAAGAACTCATTTAAAATTAAGTCCTCCTTTCTAAAATTTTCTCTTATACGCTTAAAGATACATTTTTATATATGTTAATGTAAAAATCAATAATTTTGTACCAAAAGAAACTTAGAAAACTTACCTAACTTTATTATAAAAAGAGCAATTTTTATCGTTAGGCTGTGCCAAATTCTGATGTATTCGGCAAGACGAGCGTATATATATATACATATATATATATATATATATATATATATATATATATATATATATATATATATATATATATATATATATATATATATATATATATATATATATATATATATATATATATATATATATATATAATTTATGTATATATATATATATATATATATATATATATATATACATATATATATATATATATATATATATACATATATATATATATATATATATATATATATATATATATGCATATATATATATATATTTATATATATATATATATATATATATATATTTATATATTTTTTTTTTTTTTTCAACAAGTCGGCCGTCTCCCACCAAGGCAGGGTGACCCAAAAAAGAAAGAAAATCCCCAAAAAGAAAATACTTTCATCATCATTCAACACTTTCACCACACTCACACATTATCACTGTTTTTGCAGAGGTGCTCAGAATACACATATAAAGATACACAACATATCCCTCCAAACTGCCAATATCTCAAACCCCTCCTTTAAAGTGCAGGCATTGTACTTCCCATTTCCAGGACTCAAGTCCGACTATATGAAAATAACCGGTTTCCCTGAATCCCTTCACTAAATATTACCCTGCTCACACTCCAACAGATCGTCAGGTCCCAAGTACCATTCGTCTCCATTCACTCCTATCTAACACGCTCACGCACGCTTGCTGGAAGTCCAAGCCCCTCGCCCACAAAACCTCCTTTACCCCCTCTCTCCAACCCTTTCGAGGACGACCCCCTACCCCGCCTTCCTTCCCCTATAGATTTATATGCTTTCCATGTCATTCTACTTTGATCCATTCTCTCTAAATGACCAAACCACCTCAACAACCCCTCTTCTGCCCTCTGACTAATACTTTTATTAACTCCACACCTTCTCCTAATTTCCACACTCCGAATTTTCTGCATAATATTTACACCACACATTGCCCTTAAACAGGACATCTCCACTGCCTCCAACCGTCTCCTCGCTGCTGCATTTACCACCCAAGCTTCGCACCCATATAAAAGTGTTGGTACTACTATACTTTCATACATTCCCTTCTTTGCCTCCATAGATAACGTTTTTTGACTCCACATATACCTCAACGCACCACTCACCTTTTTTCCCTCATCAATTCTATGATTAACCTCATCCTTCATAAATCCATCTGCCGACACGTCAACTCCCAAGTATCTGAAAACATTCACTTCTTCCATACTCCTCCTCCCCAATTTGATATCCAATTTTTCTTTATCTAAATCATTTGACACCCTCATCACCTTACTCTTTTCTATGTTCACTTTCAACTTTCTACCTTTACACACATTCCCAAACTCATCCACTAACCTTTGCAATTTTTCTTTAGAATCTCCCATAAGCACAGTATCATCAGCAAAAAGTAACTGTGTCAATTCCCATTTTGAATTTGATTCCCCAAAATTTAATCCCACCCCTCTCCAGAAAACCCTAGCATTTACTTCCTTTACAACCCCATCTATAAATATATTAAACAACCATGGTGACATTACACATCCCTGTCTAAGACCTACTTTTACCGGGAAATAGTCTCCCTCTCTTCTACACACCCTAACCTGAGCCTCACTATCCTCATAAAAACTCTTTACAGCATTTAATAACTTACCACCTATTCCATATACTTGCAACATCTGCCACATTGCTCCTCTATCCACTCTATCATATGCCTTTTCTAAATCCATAAATGCAATAAAAACTTCCCTACCTTTATCTAAATACTGTTCACATATATGCTTCAATGTAAACACTTGATCTACACATCCCCTACCCACTCTGAAACCTCCTTGCTCATCCGCAATCCTACATTCTGTCTTACCTCTAATTCTTTCAATTATAACCCTACCGTACACTTTTCCTGGTATACTCAGTAAGCTTATTCCTCTATAATTTTTACAGTCTCTTTTGTCCCCTTTCCCTTTATATAAAGGGACTATACATGCTCTCCGCCAATCCCTAGGTACCTTCCCCTCTTTCATACATTTATTGAACAAAAGTACCAACCACTCCAACACTATATCCCCCCCTGCTTTTAACATTTCTGTCATGATCCCATCAGTTCCAGCTGCTTTACCCCCTTTCATTTTACGTAATGCCTCACGTACCTCCCCCACACTTACATTCTGCTCTTCTTCACTCCTAAAAGATGGTATACCTCCCTGACCAGTGCATGAAATTACTGCCTCTGTTTCTTCCTTAATATTTAAAAGTTCCTCAAAATATTCTCGCCATCTACCTAATACCTCCATCTCCCCATCTACTAACTCCCCTACTCTGTTTTTAACTGACAAATCCATATTTTCCCATGGCTTTCTTAACTTGTTTAACTCACTCCAAAATTTTTTCTTATTTTCATTAAAATTTCTTGACAGTGCCTCTCCCACTCTATCATCTGCTCTCCTTTTGCACTCTCTCACCACTCTCTTTACCTTTCTTTTACTCTCCATATATTCTGCTCTTCTTATAACACTTCTGCTTTGTAAAAACCTCTCATAAGCTACCTTTTTCTCTTTTATCACACCCTTTACTTCATCATTCCACCAATCACTCCTCTTTCCTCCTGCACCCACCCTCCTATAACCACAAACTTCTGCCCCACATTCTAATACTGCATTTTTAAAACTATTCCAACCCTCTTCAACCCCCCCATTACTCATCTTTGCACTATCCCACCTTTCTGCCAATAGTCGCTTATATCTCACCCGAACTTCCTCCTCCCTTAGTTTATACACTTTCACCTCCCTCTTACTTGTTGTTGCCACCTTCCTCTTTTCCCATCTACCTCTTACTCTAACTGTAGCTACAACTAAATAATGATCCGATATATCAGTTGCCCCTCTATAAACATGTACATCCTGGAGCCTACCCATCAACCTTTTATCCACCAATACATAATCTAATAAACTACTTTCATTTACGTGCTACATCATACCTTGTATATTTATTTATCCTCTTTTTCATAAAATATGTATTACTTATTACCAAATTTCTTTCTACACATAGCTCAATTAAAAGCTCCCCATTTACATTTACCCCTGGCACCCCAAATTTACCTACTACTCCCTCCATAACATTTTTACCCACTTTAGCATTGAAATCCCCAACCACCATTACTCTCACGCTTGATTCAAAACTCCCCACGCATTCACTCAAAATTTCCCAAAATCTCTCTCTCTCCTCTACACTTCTCTCTTCTCCAGGTGCATACACGCTTATTATAACCCACTTTTCACATCCAATCTTTATTTTACTCCACATAATCCTTGAATTAATACATTTATAGTCCCTCTTTTCCTGCCATAGCTTATCCTTCAACATTATTGCTACTCCTTCTTTAGCTCTAACTCTATTTGAAACCCCTGACCTAATCCCATTTATTCCTCTCCACTGAAACTCTCCCACCCCCTTCAGCTTTGTTTCACTTAAAGCCAGGACATCCAGCTTCTTCTCATTCATAACATCCACAATCATCTCTTTCTTATCATCTGCACAACATCCACGCACATTCTTCAGACTT